>NC_141690.1:232212201-232266977 GCF_964263255.1 Lissotriton vulgaris
TCACCTGTTTTGTTTGCAATTGCCGCCATAAGTGCGCTGGGGATGCTCAGACGTGGGTCCCAGGCACTCCACACCACTGGAGTCAAGCTAGCCGGGCTGATGAGAGGTGTTACCTCGAAACCGGTCCGGTCCTCGGATGCTTGATTCCGTTCTGGGAAGGACATGGCTTTTGTAGTTCAGACTGGACTGTTCCCATGGGGCACAGGGTCAGAGCTGATTTGCATATCGCCATTGTCTAACCCAGGGTGGTGTGGAGTGCAAAAAACGATGGATTTCGGCCCAGATCTTTGGACTGGGGTGAATGTGTGACATTGATCCACATTCTGTCCATCACCTGTTTTGTTTGCAATTGCCGCCATAAGTGCGCTGGGGATGCTCAGACGTGGGTCCCAGGCACTCCACACCACTGGAGTCAAGCTAGCCGGGCTGATGAGAGGTGTTACCTCGAAACCGGTCCGGTCCTCGGATGCTTGATTCCGTTCTGGGAAGGACATGGCTTTTGTAGTTCAGACTGGACTGTTCCCATGGGGCACAGGGTCAGAGCTGATTTGCATATCGCCATTGTCTAACCCAGGGTGGTGTGGAGTGCAAAAAACGATGGATTTCGGCCCAGATCTTTGGACTGGGGTGAATGTGTGACATTGATCCACATTCTGTCCATCACCTGTTTTGTTTGCAATTGCCGCCATAAGTGCGCTGGGGATGCTCAGACGTGGGTCCCAGGCACTCCACACCACTGGAGTCAAGCTAGCCGGGCTGATGAGAGGTGTTACCTCGAAACCGGTCCGGTCCTCGGATGCTTGATTCCGTTCTGGGAAGGACATGGCTTTTGTAGTTCAGACTGGACTGTTCCCATGGGGCACAGGGTCAGAGCTGATTTGCATATCGCCATTGTCTAACCCAGGGTGGTGTGGAGTGCAAAAAACGATGGATTTCGGCCCAGATCTTTGGACTGGGGTGAATGTGTGACATTGATCCACATTCTGTCCATCACCTGTTTTGTTTGCAATTGCCGCCATAAGTGCGCTGGGGATGCTCAGACGTGGGTCCCAGGCACTCCACACCACTGGAGTCAAGCTAGCCGGGCTGATGAGAGGTGTTACCTCGAAACCGGTCCGGTCCTCGGATGCTTGATTCCGTTCTGGGAAGGACATGGCTTTTGTAGTTCAGACTGGACTGTTCCCATGGGGCACAGGGTCAGAGCTGATTTGCATATCGCCATTGTCTAACCCAGGGTGGTGTGGAGTGCAAAAAACGATGGATTTCGGCCCAGATCTTTGGACTGGGGTGAATGTGTGACATTGATCCACATTCTGTCCATCACCTGTTTTGTTTGCAATTGCCGCCATAAGTGCGCTGGGGATGCTCAGACGTGGGTCCCAGGCACTCCACACCACTGGAGTCAAGCTAGCCGGGCTGATGAGAGTTGTTACCTCGAAACCGGTCCGGTCCTCGGATGCTTGATTCCGTTCTGGGAAGGACATGGCTTTTGTAGTTCAGACTGGACTGTTCCCATGGGGCACAGGGTCAGAGCTGATTTGCATATCGCCATTGTCTAACCCAGGGTGGTGTGGAGTGCAAAAAACGATGGATTTCGGCCCAGATCTTTGGACTGGGGTGAATGTGTGACATTGATCCACATTCTGTCCATCACCTGTTTTGTTTGCAATTGCCGCCATAAGTGCGCTGGGGATGCTCAGACGTGGGTCCCAGGCACTCCACACCACTGGAGTCAAGCTAGCCGGGCTGATGAGAGGTGTTACCTCGAAACCGGTCCGGTCCTCGGATGCTTGATTCCGTTCTGGGAAGGACATGGCTTTTGTAGTTCAGACTGGACTGTTCCCATGGGGCACAGGGTCAGAGCTGATTTGCATATCGCCATTGTCTAACCCAGGGTGGTGTGGAGTGCAAAAAACGATGGATTTCGGCCCAGATCTTTGGACTGGGGTGAATGTGTGACATTGATCCACATTCTGTCCATCACCTGTTTTGTTTGCAATTGCCGCCATAAGTGCGCTGGGGATGCTCAGACGTGGGTCCCAGGCACTCCACACCACTGGAGTCAAGCTAGCCGGGCTGATGAGAGGTGTTACCTCGAAACCGGTCCGGTCCTCGGATGCTTGATTCCGTTCTGGGAAGGACATGGCTTTTGTAGTTCAGACTGGACTGTTCCCATGGGGCACAGGGTCAGAGCTGATTTGCATATCGCCATTGTCTAACCCAGGGTGGTGTGGAGTGCAAAAAACGATGGATTTCGGCCCAGATCTTTGGACTGGGGTGAATGTGTGACATTGATCCACATTCTGTCCATCACCTGTTTTGTTTACAATTGCCGCCATAAGTGCGCTGGGGATGCTCAGACGTGGGTCCCAGGCACTCCACACCACTGGAGTCAAGCTAGCCGGGCTGATGAGAGGTGTTACCTCGAAACCGGTCCGGTCCTCGGATGCTTGATTCCGTTCTGGGAAGGACATGGCTTTTGTAGTTCAGACTGGACTGTTCCCATGGGGCACAGGGTCAGAGCTGATTTGCATATCGCCATTGTCTAACCCAGGGTGGTGTGGAGTGCAAAAAACGATGGATTTCGGCCCAGATCTTTGGACTGGGGTGAATGTGTGACATTGATCCACATTCTGTCCATCACCTGTTTTGTTTGCTATTATTACAAAGGCAGCATTGCTGCAGAGGTTGGGAGCATCATACCATGGATGCTCATACTATGACAGGAATTACCATCACTATGCAAGGCGTAGCATTACACTAGTGGTGGACACTATGATGCTACAGATACCAACAATATGCCAGGAATACTCATAGGTACGCCAGCTGTATACCATTGCTGGGCCCCATCATCCACAGATGCTCACAGTATGCCAGTAAATGCAACCATCATGCCTGAGCCAGCATTATGTAAGGGATGGGAATCTGCATGCCATGGAAGCCAATAAATTCAGCAATTACAGCTATAGTCCCAGGGATAGCATCATCCCAGCAGCTGGCCTCTTCGTGTCATTGGTGCCTACAATATACCAAGAAATAGCACCATAGAGGAAATGGCCTAGACTCTGCTCTGAATAACAACAGGGTCTTTGGCTTGGACTCCAACTGCATTATGCCTGAGGAACGCGATGTATGTAGAACACAATGATTTGCTTTGGAAAATATATTTAACTAATTTTAAAAGTACTACAACTAATAATATCTGTGTAGTAGCTGACCAAATAAAAAAAACATGAAAATGAGGTAAACAGTCAGCCAGTTATAGACCATTACAATTAAATTGTTATATCTCATAAAAAGGCACAAATTAAAATAATAATACATATGAAAGGTGGTGTAGTTGCTCGGTGCTCAAGAAAGGGCAATTCAAACATGATAGTACAAACAATGTTATAGAAGCAAAATTGTGAATATGTGACATCTCACATTTGGTAAGTGAGACCTGGTCATCCAGAATGATAGTACATAATACTCATTCTTTGTATTCACAACACAGTATTGTTGATGGTGTTTTGACCCTAGTGGAATGTGTGGGTTACAATCAGGAGAGTCAACAGGTACGAAGAAGAACGGAAAGGCTGCTGCATTTAGAAAGATATAGTACAGATTGCTTTTGCACAGGTAGGGAGCTAGGAGAAACCCCTAGTAGAGTATGCCTCAAGAAGTAGAACATAAGTTGGCCGTTCAGAAAATCAATTAGAAATATGCAAGAAATGACTCAAGATTTACCCACATAATGTGTTATTAAATCAGTGGGAGAATTGCTGGAGGACAAGAGCATTTTTTTTCCTTGGATGCAGGGGTTAATATTCAAAAAATGTTTCCCTGTCATTATTTAAACTGCCTGGTAACACACTCTGTCCAGCGCCTGGTATGGGCCCTGATGGGGACTTAACAGTCCTCCCTCGCCCACCCTGTTTCTTGCAGCTTGCTCACTGAGCCTGGTCACGCCGCCCGCACCTAGCACAGCTTCCAGCGCTGCTGACGAAGGCTGACAGTATCTTTGCGGCCGACACCACTATTTGCCATGTGCAGTGGCCCACCTTATCCTGCACTGTGGCACGTCCTACATTGAGCCAGAAGGGGAGTTTTCTCTCTATCTCTCTCCTGGCATGTGTGAGGGTCCCATTTCACAGGGAGAGCACCTCATCTGCTGACAGTGTGGTGCCCCTGACATTCCTGACCTGAGAGGAGCCTCCAAAAGTCAGTGGGGCATCAAAAGGCTGGTGCTTCAGAGCTCGCAACCCCGAGAGGAGCCTCCAGAAGTCAGTGAGGAATCAAAAGTTCAGTGCCTCAACCCCCTGCAGTGCAAGTTGCAACTGTGAAGGCCCATCTGATTTACTTTAACACATGAGACACAGCCTGAGCCCACCAGCAAGAGTCTCTAACCACCAGCCAGTGCTACAGTGCCTCAGACCCCCGGGATTAGACCTCCTTTGCCTCCAGCCACCCCTACTGTGCTCTACCTCAGGGTCACATGGCTTCCATCTCTCTACAGAAACCCTTCACGATTACTGGACCTCCACCCTCCCAGGCCGCTTGCTGGAAGGCATGGGAGGAGTGCTTGGCAGGGCCGGACTGGCCGTAGCGGGCACCTGGCATTTTCCCTTGGAGTACATTTTGGACACTTTGGGACCCTCAAAGGAAGTTCAGGAAGAAGCTCCAGCAATTTGAAGAAGTTTGCAGCAACTTTGTAAAAAAACTCCTTAAGTGGATTGACTCGATCTAGCCAGCCTGCCTCGCGACCCTCAACCGTGAGCTGGCCTGCCCTCCAGGTTTGTCCCGCTGAAAAGCTTTGGAGTTTGACCAGGAGCAGGTCGAAACCCAAGCTGGGGAACCCTCACTGAATCCAGCCTGATGAAGAGCATCGAGTGACTGTGCGAGAAAAAGCTCTGTAAAGTTTGTAAGTCCAAAGGTAGAAGAGTTGACTGGGTCTAATCGCAGGAGTCAAACTGCACACCTTCAACCACAAGCCAGCCTGGATTTCCGGTTCATCCTGCTGGAAAGCTCCGGAGGTATGACTTCCATAGGTTTGACAGGGAGCTCATCGTAAGGCAAGCCGGCGAACCCTCACTGAATCTGGAATTGGTAGAGAGCTTTGAGGGACCCGGGAGAAAAAGCTACACACAAGTCAGAAAGTAAAAACTTTGACCGAGGCCTAAAGTGAGAGGTAGCCATGCAGGGCTTCACCACAGTCTGGCTTAAAGTTTGACTTTGTGCCAGTTTTGAGCAAGATGTTCCAATAGGTGCTATAGGTTTCTATGTGCTATATAGTGCTAAATCTTTCAGAATTTGTATCTCCGGCTCCCTACATTGGATTATTTTCGTTTTGGCGTTATTTTAAGGGTAAAAAAATTACCTATTTTTATAAATTCGTGTTGGATTTTTAATGTGTGTTGTGTCTTAAATGTTTGCTGAATTTGTATTTTTAAATGCTTTACATGCCTGTACTTGATGGTAAGCCTGCCTTCTCACAGCAAAGCTACTTAGGGTTAGGCATGTGAATAATCTTTTAAGACCTGTTCTGGGCCCTGGACTATGTTAGTGGCCTTACTGCCAGTAGTAGATATGTATTAACCACTACTAATAATCCACTTCCCAACGCCCACACAAATTTCATCTGCTAGGCATACATTGTCATCTCCAAATATACATTAATACTGCCAGGACAATGGGAAGTATAGTGGCTTGTGCAGCATGTTTGTGGAATGGTTGGTGAGGAAAGTCACGATGTCTAAGCACATGCTGCACTACCTCCATGATTTTCTGATGGTGGAGAGAGCAAGAGGAATTAGAGAGTGTGTGACACTGTTTATGATTTTCAAAGTGAGTGACATGGTTCTTTGGAATACCACTAGGGGAATAAAAGACAGCAGGACCCAGTACAAGCTTAATATTTCTGGCAATAGAGCTGTACTCAGAGGCAATGGTTTCACACCTGTCATTGGAACAAACTAACAAGGCTTTAAGAATTACTGGTTCAGGTCTCTAGTAAACAACAAGCATTGGCAAAGCCAATAGTTCTGGCGTTGGCCACTAACCTTCTGGCAATTCTTTTTTTGTCATGGTTTTTCAAAACTTTATTGTTTGGAAATATGCCAGACCCTCATTAATCAAAAAAAATTGCTACATGCATAAAAAGTTATTTGTTTTAAAAAACCAGACACATTATTATAGTACTCCCTGGCACGGGGGGGAACTACTCAAAAACTCAGTCAGTCTGGCATTGGCTGCAAGCCTCTTGCCTGTGAGAGGGAGAGGGAAAGAAAGGAAGAAAGAAAGAAAGAAAGAAAGAAAGAAAGAAAGAAAGAAAGAAAGAAAGAAAGAAAGAAAGAAAGAAAGAAAGAAAGAATAAAAGAAAGAAAGAAAAAAAGAAAGAAAGAGAGAGACAGATAAATAAAGAAACAAACAAACAAAAAAAGACAGAGAGGAAGGAAAAAGAGAAAGAAAAAAAGCAAGAAGAAAAGAAGGAAAGAGATCGAAAAAGAAAGGTAAGAAAGTAAAGAGTAAAGAACGAATGAAAGACAGCACAAAAGAAAGAAAGAAGTAAGAAAGGAAAGATTGAAAGACATTATGAAAGAAAGATGGAACAAAAGTAAGGAGAGAAAGAATAAACAGGACAACAATATAGAACAGTTACGATTGGACACAATCTGGTATGCTGTGAAATAATGACGGTCACAAAAGCAAAACACTAAAAAAGGAATTTACAACAAACATTGACAGGAGATGGGATCTGGTAAAGATGGAATGTGCATCAGAGGTGTCCTGCTATCACATCGGGCTCAAAACACAAAGGCAATACTAAAACAATTATAATACATGAGAGTCAGCAATACCAGTATAAACGCCCATCTCTAACTTCTTTACAATCGGAGACTTGTGACATACCCATTCACCAATTATAAAGAAGAAACGTCAGAACTCAACTGTAATACATTTTTTCAGTTGGGTTTTGACATCACAGTGCCTGCTACCAGAGCCAGCAGTTGAAGTGAAAGCCAGGTCAGGTCACAGAGAGGCTATTTAACACAATGAAAATGAAATGTTGCTTTTCTTTCCTCTGCTCTATTATCTAGCTCAAAGTGACACACAGACAGAACACGTTTATTTTTTCACTCCATAGATAATGATAGAAAAGTTAGAATTTTTCTGCATGTTTCTACACATTCATTCCAAGCTACTACCAGTTAAAAAGAAACTGATTTGTATTGAACTCATTCTTTTATCTTTTTGCAACAAATATCTAAAAGGTTTTTTGTTTGTTTAATTTTGCGCTAGAAGTTATATTTTCACCCTTCATGTTTGCAATGAAACATATGAATCTTATGAAAGAGCTACGCACCAAGGTTGTTTTTTTTAAAAAAAAAACGTTACTGTTTGGAAATATGCCAGACCCTCATTAATCTAAAAAAAAGTAATTTGCTACAGGTAAAAAAAAGTTTGGTTTTAAAAAACCTGGCACATTATCATAGTACTCCCTGGCACTAAGGAGAACTACTTAAACATCCAGACAGTCTGGAATTGGCTGCAAGCCTATTGCCTTTGAGAGAGAGAGGAAAAGAAAGAAAGAAAGAAAGAAAGAAAGAAAGAAAGAAAGAAAGAAAGAAAGAAAGAAAGAAAGAAAGAAAGAAAGGAAGAAAGGAAGAAAGAAAGAAAGTAAGAAAGAAAGAAAGAAACAAAAAAAGGAAAAAAGAAAGAAATAGAAAGAATGAGAGAGACAGAAAAAGAAAGAAACAAACAAAGACAAAGAGGAAGAGAGATGGAAAGAGAGACAGAAAAAAAGGAAAAAAGCAAGAAAAAAAGAAGGAAAGAGAGGAAAAAAAGGTAGGAAAGAAAGGAATAAAGAACGAATGAAAGAAAGCACAAAAGGAAGAAAGAAATTAGAAAGGAAAGATTGAAAAAATTAGGAAAAGCAGATAGAACAAAAGAAAGGAGAGAAAGAAAAAAGTGGATAACAATACAGAACAGTTATGATTGGACACAATCTGGTATGCTATGAAATAATGACAGTGAAAGTAAACAACAATGGGGTAACCCTGTGTCCCTCAGAACCTGGGTATGGATATGCAAAAACAACAATGGTTCTGTTGGCATTAAAACTATTCCTTTCGGAAAAGAGGAATCAATCAGAGAAGAATTTCTTTTACGCGACTTCTATTGCAAACAAAAACAATGACTTACAAAGAATTTTGGAAAAATGGAACACAAAACAAAACAAAACAAGGACACAGATTTATATGTATTCTGGTATTCATATAAATTAAGGCATTTATATATATTTGCAAAGTATGGACAAGGGTATCAGGACAGAGTAGGATCTAACGTGAGGTGTGCTAGCATGACATTTGGTGCTCAGTGGTAGGAGTAAAGTGCATATAGTATATACAAGGTGATTAAATATACAATTTGTACAAGGGAAGAGAATGATGATGGTCAGATTGTTAAGACACAACAATGACTCTGGCAAGTATACAAGTTATTAATTCATTTGAAGCCAGAGACTCGATAAGTCTGAACCATATGTGTTCGTCGACATTTCAATCCTGTCATGGCTTAATTAAGAAGTCATGGCGGGTCTTCATCAGGACAAGGGAAGGGGAGGGAGACAGCCTACGGATAAAAGAGGTATAAGTCAAAGTGTGTTCCATTAGAGACAAGCAAAGCGATGGGCAGAAGTTATTGCTAAAAAAGACTCGCCCAGTCTGGGTAGCCTCCGGTATCCATCGTTATTTGCAGTCAGTCAGAGGATCTCAGGTAATTATGATTGAACAAGTTGCTACTCTTGGACGATCTGCGAGTGAGCAGAAATGCTTTAATTAAATGTAAACTCAGGCCCTTCATTATGTCATTGACCTCAAAATAAAATAATGTGAATTACCGTGGCCCAGTGAGGAGACTTACACGCCGTAGTTAGGAAAGCTCACGTGGCCGGGTGATGCGGGCATTAAAAGATCTAAAACCAAGCAGGATATTTACATTAGGTGGGATTAGGCGACCAATGGCAAAAATAATTAATTAAAGGAGACTGTAGATTCCATGTCTAAATACAAGCCGGGACCTGCAATGGGGGCTTACCTGCGGCAAACGAAACGGACTGTTGAAGACAATCAGACATATTAGGAGGGAATGAGTCCAATCCTGTAGAAGATGTCAGGCTCGAGTTTTGGTTGAATGCGGCCGTGTCCTAGTAATAACGGGAGCCACTGAGAGGCTTTCATATAAGTAGTGCTCTGCATATGTGCACATGAGTGCATCGTAAGGTCAGGGGCAGCAGCTAGATGTGGTCCGACATGACGGTAGAAGTCAAGGACAATCATTGTCATTGGATTGGTGGTGAGGAACGTGTGCAAAAAATGCACTGTGTTGGTCATACCAAAGCATCGAGAGCTGGGATGAACAGCCGGTTGGTCACATAATGATGGTATTGTTTAAGGAAGCATTGGCATTCACAACACGACAATGTGCAGTAGTAACAATGATAAAAACAGCAGTGAATACCGTGTAACGATTATGTACAGACATTCAGTGTTCATAAACCATCTAAGTGGTTGAATCAAGGTATATACAGAAGAGGTAGGTAGTGTATGCTGCCAAGCAAAAGCTCTTGTTTGTTGGTGATTTGCCGGGTATATACCTGTGGCCCCTGTTATGATAGGCAGCCTATTGGTCACAAAATAACAGTACTGTCAATCATGGACAAAACACGATAATTGTTATATTGTAGAATGAGCAGGCACTGGCATTAGTGAAAACAAAATGTGAAAACCACAGTGCCCAACATACAGCATTTGTAGGGGCACAAACATTTGAGAACAGCAATGCATGCTGTGTAGCAATTGTCTACAAGCGTTAAAACAACAAGTGCACATTTACAATCTATGAGATTGTGAAAGAGTGCACATCATATGTGTACATACATACAAGCCAGATCAATATAAATTCAACATGTGACGAATAAGGGAATACGCGTGGATTGTAAGAATGGCAATATAACCATCGGGGATATGGGTACAGGTAAAGAGGAGCTTCTAGATATATTCATAGCTGACTAATCTATTTCAAGGTCTCCTCAAGTTCATTGAGTCCCTTGCCCACTGTGTTAAGAGAGTGAATCCACCTGCATTCTTTAAAGTTAAGGGACGCAGTCAGTGAGCCACCTCTGGGGTGTGAGCAAATTTTCTCTAACACCCACCATCGTAGGCTTTCCGGAGGATGGTTAAGGGTTCCAAAGTGTTCTACCATCGGACCCCTTGTTCCTTACATCTAACTCTACTCATATGTTGTGGTACTCTTGCCTTAACCTTCGTCTGCCCTACGTACAACATATTGCACGGGCATTGAATGGCAAACACCACATTTGTGCTGTTACAATTGTTACAATTGGTGAATAGTGGGAGCTTCTATGTTCTATTCTTGTGTGTAAAAGTGGACCCCTCAATGGTCAATGGGCAGGTCTTGCACCGGCCACATTTATGATGTCCAGTCATGGGCGGTATACCCCATTGGCCCCTGATGTCAAGAGGCTTGGGCGGCGGCTCAAGGTAGACTCAAACAGAACAAACAAAAAATATATAATTGTGTGATCTCGCACTTATGGGGCAAGGTCTAGTAATCTAAATGATGTCAGTATTTTGTTTTGGTCTCAGTGCTGGAAAAAGGAATCAGATGTCTGTGGTGCTCCTGTTCCCTCTACTTGGATGGAGACACCAGATGCACAGGCGGAGGGGAATGGAGCAATGAAAAATGTCCTTGTCACATATGTGTTCTGAACATTCTTATGGAAGAAACATAGGTGATATGAGTCACTAGTGGCCAAAAATACACAAATCAAAGTAAGGGGGGATGCAGACTGCATGGGGGACTCCAAAAATGTTTCTATATCTAATAGGATTCAGCAGCTAGATTTGTGTAAATCCTTAAATTGACACTTGGTGAAAATGACTGAAGAATAAAATACTTGTACTTCCTCACACCAAAACACAATTACCAAAGAAAGTTAATAGGAGGAAATCTTAATAGAGAAGGAGGATATCTGTTCATTTACACATGCCACAGCAAGGGTCAGTGAAATATGAAAAGGGAATGGGGACAAGAGAGTGATATGGGGTGGGCTTTCTCATTCTTTTAGATCAGTAACCTGCTACTCTCAAATAATCAGGCGGGCCAATATGGATAGAGTTTTAGCAACTCTGGATTAACCCTTTCGATGCTCATGAAGGAACGGTTCCGTCATGAGCATCGGTCGGGCTGTGCTCATGACGGAACCGTTCCGTCATGACCACACCCATTAACATTGGGGCCCAGCCCCGGCGGTAAATCGGGGCAGCACGGATGAGGTTATATACAAGGGGCCTAATTACAATGTTGGTAGGAGTTGCCTCCGACCGACACAGTTTCAGGGAAGGAACCGCTTGTTCTTAGCTCGGTGGTTCTGAAAACCCCATTAGGATGCGACGGCACATTGTGCAGTCGCAAACTTGCATTTTTCCATGGGAGCTTGTGCAGTGAGCTGAAACTGCCCGCAGCAGAAGCCCCCATTGAAAAATGGAAGTTTGTACATATTCCTGCACCTTGTGGCAGGCACCGCATGGTGCCTGCCACACGGTGCAGGGATGTTGAGGGGCCAAATTCGGAGGGCCTGGGGGGAAATGGGCCCTGCTAGGAGCCCCCAAAGTCGGTTTCTTACAGGTTATCCATGTCAGAAAGACTGACATGGATTGGTTGTCGGAAACTGACTTTATAATTCCGACTGCGGAAAAGCCATCCTTAAGGGATTATGGTGTACTTCCGACTCTGCCCGAGCCAGTTTAAACTCTGACTGCTGTCATCCTAATGTGGCGGTCAGAGTTTAAACATACCATGGCGGTCGGAAAGCCTCTGACCATCGGTCGGAGGCTTTCTGACCAACATCGTAAATAGGCCCATTATGTTTTTATTACTGGAATATCTATTTAAGTTACCCTCATCAAAATATGAGAGGACACGTGGCCGGATATTTATATGAAGAGGTTTGAAAGTATATAAGTTACATAGTCCACAATGATTTGCAATGTTCACATTTATGTTAGCGGCATACATGGGCATCTGTAGAGTGAAAGGGGTCCTTATTTCACATAGACGCACTCAGAATTGAAAAATAGTATACGACGGATGTGGGGACAGGCCTCTATTGCACTCTACATATGGGGAGGGATGGGCTACTAAAAAGTAAGATAGTGCCGGTCTGCAGCCGAGTAATACAGGTCACACAGTCTAGTAGCTGAGGGGATAGTAGGCCAGCATGTGTTAAGCATTGGTCAATTGGGTGGCTTTATTGAGCTCATCTCTTGTGAGGGTGGTTACAATTTGCTGATTGGAATGCGATCCGGCATCCGTATAGGTGGAAGATGTCTGAAAAGAAAGTGAGATGGTGAGAGGTTAATCTGGGCCCTTTGGGTGGGCCCGGACAAATTAGGAGTTCTGCACCCACTTTTAGTTTGCAACATGGAAGTAAGGCCTGTTGTTAGATATTTAAAACCCCGGTGAATATGGGGTTACTTGGAAAGATGGTATGATGAGTCCTCATTGGCCCTTCTAATACACCCAGTGTAGTGACCGGAGTTGGTACAGACAAGATTTAAGACCTAAACTACGGTGGGCAGGCGAATTATGAAATGCTGCGGGCATCCGTGTATGGAGCATGGAGCAAAAAATAAGATAGACTCCTGTAGATAATTAGGTGCAAAAGAGATGGCCGCTAAGCAGTTTAACAACTTTAGCCAGGAGGAAATATGGGAGGGATTAATAGTGTGTTTTTTAGTATAGCGCACTACATGTGATTATTAAGGCAATACATATTGTATCTTAGATAGCCCAGAGGCTTTTTTCAAATGGGAGATTATCTGCTTTCTAATTAATCTGAGGGACAAAATGGGATAAAATGGGGAGGAAGAGAAAGGCTGACCCTAAATGTGATTATAAATTTGCCTTCGGATAGATGCTGAGCCCTGCTAGCACCTCCTAAAAATTGGCTTCCACACCATAGCCCGGTTCCTGAGGGACTAAGTTCTGAGAGGTTGACAAAGTCTCCCAGAGACATCCAGTTTCGGTTGAGTAGAATTCTATACTCAACTTGGAGTGGAGAGTATAAGGAACATTGGGTTTAGATGTGTTAACACTGGCCATTCCTAAAAAAAGAAATGTATGCTTTGGATTTCTCCTTGATTTTGTGGAACCATTGTCAATGGAAAACCCGGTTGGTACATAACCGTATAAACAGGTCCCAGCAGACTCAACAAACCCACCATTGGATAAAGAATGAATGGTGGGGAGGAAACGGGGGTTTTGTGACTTGGAAGAGAACATACTGTAAAGTTTGAGTAGTGGGTGTGTGAGCGTAGTTTGTTACTGCTGTGTTTTAGAATATATGGGTGTGGCAAAGAGGGGCCAGAAGGCCGACTGGATGTGAGCTTGATGTGAGGTACCACCGCTATGATGTAAGACCTATTCGTATTTTCTGTGGGTGAATACATTTTTCTGTCTTGAAAAAGGTGGTGCAAATCAAAGAAACCCACCAAAATGCATGAACAAGGTCAACAAGAGACCGAGGAGCATATTAACAACAGACTGGAGAAGTGTGGCGTTAAGCAAACATTGCTAACGCCACGCTTCTCCATTCTGAAAATGCAGGAATGAGCCATATTCACAAGAATGTCGTGCACCCCTGCATTTACCCTAGTGCTGTGCTGAGTTGAGCTGCCTGGCGCCAATGCAGGCACCCTTGCACAATAGTGCAAGGGTGTCTGCGTTGGGGGAAATTATTGTTGAGCGTGTGGAGCGGCGCTGCTGGTCCTTTGTGGTGAGGCTGTGTGCCCCTGCGCCATGATATCGGAGGTAGTGCTGGTGGGGTGCGCACGGCGTCGAGGTGCTGCTGGTGAGGTCGGCGGCCATTCTCTTGGCGCAGTGGACGGTTGGCTGTGCCGCTGAGGAGGTCGAGGGGCAGCTGGCTGCAGCCACGTGAGTGAGACATCTGCTGAGGGGGAGAAGTCCTAGTCTGGGGCCTACCCTTTTGGCTCGCCTGACCCCTGGTTGACCAGCGATTGTTGGTGTTGGTGTGCAGAGTCCAGGTGCATACTGTCCTCTCTACGGCCACGATGACTCGGGTGGCCATACCAAGCAGGGGACTCGGCACAAATTTACAGAGGTGGGCCAAGCGGCGGGCGGCAGTAGGGGGTCACAGACATCTGCGCCAGACAACGCTGCGCTGCTGGCGGCCATCACGCAATCGAGAGACGCTCTAGACGCCAAGATTGGGGCCGTCGGCTCCGATGTGATGCTGATCCGGCAAGATCTGAGGATTACGGGTGCGGAGACGCGAATTTCTGAGTTTGAAGATGACGTGTCCATGCTTAAGAAGAAGGTGGCCGCCATGGAAAAGACGCAGAAGGGCCTCGCCATGAGGGTTGAAGACGCTGAAGGGCGCGCTCTGCGGAACAACCTCCGCTTTGTGGGATTTCCGGAGGGATGTGAGGGCGATAATGCGGAGGGCTTTTTGGCCCAGTGGCTGGAAAGCTGGCTTCCCTCAGACGCTCGGTCCCTCTGCTTTGTGGTGGAGTGGACCCACTGGGCTCTTATGCAGAAGCCCCCTGCCGGAGCGCGCCCACGGCCCATTATAGCTAGATTCCAGAATTATGCAGACGGGGACTCTATCTTGAGGCAGGCAAGTGCGAAGGAACCTCTCATGCACGAGAACGCCACCATCCTCATTTTCCCCGACTACACGCGCCTAGTGCAGCTGCAGAGTCAATCCTTCCTCGCTGCTAAGGCCCGTCTTCGTGGCCTCCATATCCAGTATGCCGTGCTGTACCCGGCGTGGTTGCGTGTCATATTCCAGTCCAGCACGCTGTTCTTCGATTCCCCCTAGGAGGTCTTCCAGTGGACCGATGAAACAGTGAAACTCTGCGTCACCACGGCCCCAGGGGGAGAATCAGATTCATCAGCAAGTGGAGTGGGTCGGGAGGGCTTCAGAAGTCAGCAGCGCCGCCGTAGAAAATTGCACTCTGGCCGGGGCTCCGGTTCGGGCTCTGAGCGGCGCCAGGGGAGTCCGGCGCCGGATCGACAGCGGCAAGAGGGGACTTGAACGCTCGAACTTTCACCCGGGACATTGCTGGTGGACACTGTTGACACTCAGGTGATCAGGTATCGTGGGCTGGTTGCCCGCCCAAGTTGAAGGGGGGTTGGGGGAGTGGGGGTCCTGTTTCTATGGGATGCCACTTGGGGATCCATTGGAAGGGGCGGTTCAGGGTCCCCGGTTGGGGTCCGAGCCGTTGCCTGGCCGCAATAGGTGCTTCCATGTTTGGGAGGTGCGGGGTGAGGGGCAAGGGGGTTGGGGAATAGGGCTTGGGTTGAGGGGGTTGAGGGGGTTGCGTGCGCTAGCTCTGCTGTTGTTTGTTGGATGCATATGGTATATGCTGGGTCATCAGGAGGATTGTCATTTACGTAATGTTTTGGTCTTATGTCTGTGCGGGTTAGGGAGAGACGGGTAGACCTTGGTTCCTTGCGTATAGTGAGCTGGAATGTGCGTGGTTTGCTCGATAAGGTGAAGAGGGGAGCTGTTCTCCAGCACGCTAAGAAGGCCGGGCGGATGTTCTGCTCATCCAGGAGACACATTTCCTGGGTACAAAGATACTGTGCCTCCAACGGGTACACACAGGTATACCATTCGGGCTTCAATAGGGGCACGAGGGGGTTGGGAATCCTGATTCATCGCAGGGTCTCCTACATACATGGGCGTGTCAGGACTGACACACAGGGTAGATATGTCTTTGTGCAGGGTAGAACAGGGGGCGACATGGTGACCCTGGGTAGTGTCTACGCCCCGCCTCCCTTACAGTGGCCCCTAGTTGAGAAGCTCATGTCCCTCTGGGGTGACATGCCTGATACCCTCTCTGTAGTGGGCGGGGATCGGAACAACGTGATCGATCTGAGTAAGGATAGGTGGCGTAGTGGGGCGGCTGCTCGGAGGGGGACGTGGGAGTTTCTACCACTAAATTGCATGCACTAGCGACAGGACTGGACTGGATGGACACGTGGCGATACATGCATGGCGCGGGGAGGGAATACACGTATTTTTCTGCAGTACATGACTCGTTTTCTAGACTTGATTATATATTTGTTCCACGGAGACTGACCTCTAGAATCATGGCGGTAGACATCCTACCGAGGGCCTTGTCCGACCACTCACCAGTTGCTATCACCGTTAATGCGGGTTTGGCCAGGCAGCCGTTTAGATGGCATTTGTCGGGATGGCACTTGACGCAAGAAAACTATAGGGCTCACATGTCCCTGGAATTGGATCAATATCTAGAGTCCAATGTGGGCTCCGTTGACTCTCAGACTAGTATCTGGGAGGCCCTTAAGCCAACTATGCGCGGCGTGGATATTGCGTGGTGCGCGGCTGCCCGCAGGGAACGGCGGAAAGACCTTCTGCCAAGTGAGGCGGAGCTGGAGGGCTTAGAACGCGGTTGTTAAGAGGCAGAAGGGGGCCCTGGCAGGCGGCGACTGCTCCTGGCCCAGCAGCAGTATACTGCAGTGCTAATGGATGAGGCGCGCCAGGCGTGGTTGGCCACTCGTAGTCGTACCAGTGGGGAGACAAATCGTGTAAAATGTTACACCGCCTATGTCAGGGCATGCTACATGCCCAGCCGTTCCCTCGGATAGTGGACCCCTGGGGCGGGCCGGTACTCGAACCCCGGAGATTGCGGAGAGCTTTGCTCTCTTCTACAATGAGCTATATGCGCCGCGGGAGAGCTTGCCGGCCGTTATGCTCCAGCGTTTCATAGATGACCTCCCCCCGCGGGCGGCGTCTGAGGAAGTGCGGGATTTGCTGGATAGACTGCTGACGGATGACTAAATAGGTACGGCTTTGGGTAAGTTGAACCCCGGTAAGGTGCCGGGACCAAACGGTTTCCCCTGCGAGTTTTTTCGGCGCTTTTTCGTCCAGTTGGGCCCACTACTCCGGCCGGTGATAGAGGAGGCGCGTGAGGGGGGAGTGCTCCCAGCGGATTGGCGTCACGCAGAAATGTGGTCTTTTTGAATCCGCGCCGGTCCCCGGAGAACCATGCGTCCTATCGCCCGATATCCTTATTAAACGCCAAGGCCAAGGTCCTAGTCAAAGTCCTAGCCATCCGCCTTAAGCCCAATATCACGGAGCTAGTGCACCCGGATCAGGCGGGCTTTGTGCCCCAGAGGGCCACCCGCCATAACATTCGGCGTGCTCATGTGGCCGTCTCCGCATGGCGGCCACTTGGGGAGCTGGTGGCGCTATTCCTTGCTGATATGGACCGCGCCTTTGACTCTCTGAACTGGGTCTATTTGTTTGCCCTACTGGAGCATTTTAACCTAGGCCCGCGCTTTTTGGCGTATGTGCGGCTCCTGTACACGGACCTCACTGCCTCGGTGCGCGTCGGGGGGGGCGATCTCGAGCCCCTTTGCAGTTCGTCGGGGGACGCGACAGGGCGGTCCCCTGTCTCCCTATCTATCTATTCACTCTCGCTATGGAGCCTCTTGCGGTGTGGGTGTGCATAGATGCCCAGCTCAAGGGATTCCGATGGTCAGTGGGCCTTACGAATAAGATAGCGCTCTACGCTGACGATGTGATATTCTTTCTCACCGACCTTGATCGCCCGGGGCTGCGGTTGCTGCGTATCCTCCAAATTTCTGGTGAAACTTCAGGCCTTTATATGAATCCTACAAAGTCCACATTGTGGATGCTGGCCGGGCGGGGACGGGTCGGGAGTGGGCGTCTGGCCTCCACATTGCATCGGGTGGAGTGAAATACCTGGGTTTGTTCTTGTTGGAGGATGCGGCGGCTTCCCGGGAACGCAACCTGACCCCAGTCTGGGAACGTGCGCGCGAGGACATGAAGGTGTGGTCCCGCATGCCATTGACCATCTATGGCAGATCAGCCATCTTCAAAATGGTGACTCTCCCGCGAATAGTATATCAGCTACAAAACCAGCCCTATCGAATTCCGCCGCGCTGGTTCCAATTGGTCAACTCGGCGCTGAGTGGATTCCTGTGGGATGGTGGGATCGCGCAAGTGGCATTACGAACCTGTTTCCGCTCCACCTACATGGGGGAACTGGCCACGTCAGACGTTCTATTGTACTATCAGGCTGCACATCTACTGGTCCTAAACGTCTGGTGGTATGGCGACAGAGGGGACCCTGCATACGCAGTTGAAAGATTTCTCATGGGCTCGGCTTCAGTCCATACGCTATTGTATTTGGTTGCACTCCGGCGCTGTCTTCCCTCGGCCACCCAGGTTGTATTTTACGTCTGGAGGCAGGCGCTCCGCCGAATGGGTTGGTGGAACGAGCTTACCCAGGAAACTCCTTTGTGGCATAATGGTCGCCTTCCCCACCTGTCTGCACTTCAGGGCTTCCGGGGATGGGACGCTATTGATATCCCCTCCTTGGGAGATGTGATGTCAGGCTGCTCTCTGAAGTCTTTTCAAGACCTGCAAGAGGAGTTTGCGATGCCCCGTACCCAATTTTATAAATACCTTCAGTTCCGTCACGCCCTGACGCCCTATCTGGCTGCTCTGGAAGGGCTCCCTGACTTTAGCCCACTGGAAGCTAAATTATTTATTGGTGAGTTGCCGGACAAGAAGCTCTCACGCATCTATCAGACACTGGTCCATCACAGCTCAACTGATCTCTCTAGACTTAGGGCTAACTGGGAGGAGGATATTGGGGACCTAGAGGAGGAGGACTGGAATGAAGCTCTGGCAAGGTTGCGGACGGCCGCAATCTCCACTTGTCTGCGCCTGATCCAATTTAAGTATTTACATCGCACATACTTCACAAGGCAGCGCTTATGGCGTGCGGGAATGGTGGGTTCCCCGGAGTGCCTTAGGTGTGGAGCAGAGGTTGGCACTCTATTGCATACTGTCTGGAGCTGTCCGGCACTACAGAGGTTTTGGGTAGGAGTCTTTCGGAGCCTGTCGGAGGTGCTGGCTTGGGTGCTTCCTCGAGATCCCAGATTGGTGTTGCTACATGTTATGGAGGGGATTAGGGGTAACCGGTACAAACGCCACTTGCTGTTGCTGGGCCTTACCTTGGCCAGGGGATTGGGGGTAACCGGTACAAACGCCACTTACTGTTGCTGGGCCTTACCTTGGCCAAACGAGACATTGCACGTGCCTAAGCATGGGTGAATTTTGCGGATCTCGCGTTCGCGAATTTTGCGGATTTGCGAACTCGAAATCCGCAAAATCCGCGAATTCCCGCGAATTTGCGGATTTTTTTTTTGTGTGTTCGCAATTGTTTCTGCCAGTTCGCGAGGATTTGGTACTAGTTCGCAATTGCGAACTTACTTGTCGGCTCGCAACGGTCGCGACTATGTTGTTTCTACGTCTGGTTCATCATCACAGCCTCCCAGCACCCTCTGTTTCACCACTGGCACCCTCTCTTTGACCCATGCCACCCTCTGTTACATCAATGCCACCCTCTGGTTCATCATCACTGTAGAAGATGGGGGGGAAAAGCAAGCCCACCTGCCCTGCTTGAACTGACATGAATTAATTTGGGGTTAGTTTATTAACAACACCTGCCCTGCCCCAACTGACAATAATGAATTAGGGGCTAATTAATGTGTCACTGAAAGAATTTCAAGTTCCAGCCTGGCACCTGCTTGTCTGCTCCTTTAGCTGTAAATCAGGACCTTTGTGGCATACAGTTAAGGTCAGAGCAGGGTCACACAATAGTTGCAAGCAGGCAACCGAATTCTGGAGGGCCCCCTCAGGAAGCACTACAAAGAATCGTTACAAATCATGAGGTTGACCTTTTGCACCTGCTCATTGCTTTTGCTTTTGCTGAAATCATTTTTCGGTTTTTTTCGCGCTATTCGCGGGGCGCGGCGTCGTGCGAAACCGACCGCGGAAGCCGCCAATTCGTGCGAATGAGCATTTTATTTTTTTGCGGCTTGTTGTTTCGCGAGTTTTTTTGCAGTATTCGCGAGCCGCTTGCAGCGCAACACGCGAATTTACCCCAAGGTCGAGTACGGGCGCGGCCATTTTGTTTGCGTGACGTATTTCCGTTTCCGCCCGCTATGTATAATCTCGCGCAGTAAGCGCATTGCGAGTAGAGGTTCGCACGAGATCGCGCGGGAAATCTAGAGGTTCGCACGAGATCGCGAGGAAAATCTCGCGCGAACTTACTTTCGCGCTCGTGAACGGGCGCCGGCCATCTTGTTTTTCATTCATTTCCTGTGTCTGGGCATGGTGTTTAATCCTCTTGGTATCTTTGCCATCCTTTGCTTGTTTTCAGTTTTTTTTTTACGATTTTGCTTCTTATCTATCCCTCTCTTTTCCTAGCTGTATATTTTTGTCTTTTCTGCTATTTTTCTTTACTTTTAAACTACTTTTTTAAACTCTTTTCTTTTCTTCTTCCCTATCCTATTCTTTCTTAATTTTCTACTTCTTCCTACCTTACCTGCCCAGACCATGGTCAAGCCAGGCGCCGTGAAGCTGCCCAGGCACTTGAGGGCCGCAGCGGCGGCGGGGAGTAGTGCTGGACCCAGTGCCAGGACAGCATGCGGGAGATTGAGGGGGGAGCAGGTGACGCGACGGGAGATATTCAGCCCGGAGGAAGTGGGCGCGCTGGTCTACTTCGTCCAGCGCCGCCTGCCCAGGACCATCGCGGGAGGCGGCAGGATCGCGGCCGGCGGCTACAACATGCGGGAGCGCCGGAAGCGGTGGGAGAAGGTGTGCTGGGCCATATCCCACCTCTACGGGGTCCAGCGCACCTACAGCCAGGTCACCCATCGCTGGACGGACCTCCTGGACCATGAGCGTGACCTGCTGGACCAGCTCGGCTTGGAGATCCCCGGGCTTGGTGAGTAGTAGTAGCCATTTAATCACTCACTACTATGATGTTTTCTCCTGCTCTGTGTTGTTGTATTGCAAATATTTGTTTTTTACATGGAGCAAGCCAATAATGCCGCTGATGACGATTACATTGTAGTTAAATTATATTTCAAAATCTTCTGTGCATTTCAGGTGCACTGCTCTCCTTCTCAGTGGCGTTGCTACTATGCCTATTTGTTTTCTATTTCGTGGTCTCATTGGCCTGAGTAACTATTATGTATGAGTGTACTTTACAGAACTGCGTAATGCTAGACACTAGGGGGCAGATTACATTTACAAGCCCCTTGCGCCACGTTTACGTTGCCTTGCGTGACGCAACAGCGGCGTAAACGTGCCGCATCCCTGCGAGTCATTTACAGCATGACGCATCTAGGGAGATGCGTCACGTTATAAAGCCATGGGCCTGCACCACAATGGGTGCGTTACTAGTACGCAGGGTGGGCGGTCCGGCGGCTGTGCGCCTCGCAAAATTGCCTGCGTGAAATCTACAAGATTTAACGCAGGCACTTCTGCGACGCTGCTACGTCAATTCAATTCCCTATGTCTGCTCGAAGCAGGCTAAAGGACTGACACAGCATGTTAAGTATTGGGTGGCCCTGAGCATTACTGGAGTTGCATTGCGTTGGCGACGTGACTCAGGCGATGCGCCGCTCTTACGTGACGAGATGCGTCACGCAAGTGCCTACCCTTGCGCCAGGGCGCGCCGCATTGTAAATGAGGTGCATCTGCCGTGTCGCAAGGGTAGTTTTGCGTGACGCATTTGATCTGGCGCATCTCTGGAGATGCGCCAGAACGCGTAAGTAAGTATGCCCCTAAGGGGCAGAATTGCAATTACCGTCGCATCCCTGCAAAGTAGCAGGGATGCGCCATTAATTGTGCGGCCCGCTACCACCACCAAACATGGTGCGCCGTATTTGCAATGCGGCGCACCATGGGCCCAAAACGTCACCGAAGCTTTACTGCTGGAGTTGCGTCACAACGATGGCGCAGCTCCAGCAATGCTCTGGGGTACCCTATCTCCCCAATGCTGGGTCAAGCCGTACGTCTGCTTCAAGCAGGTGCAGGGTTTGTGTGACGCATCATTGTCCTAAAGGTGACTGATTGAAATTTTGTAGATTTCCCTCAGCCACTATTAGGATGTGTTCCAGCGCAGGAATGCCCTCCCTTGCGCCGGAACGCCCCCTGATGGCGCAGGGCTTTATAACGGGATGCATCTCCCAAATGCGTCACGTTGTTATAATATTATACGCCGCACCATGGCGCCCTTTTTTGTTTAGCTGCTGCGTCACAAAAGTCACGCAAGAACGGCGCAAAAGAGCCGCAAGGGGCTTAAATCTGCCCCTTCCTTTGTACCCCTGACAATAAGAAAAATAGTGGCGGTGGATTGATAGTTTGACTATTTCAATGACTGGTAATGTAGCAGGCAACTGTTAGTGTTGTCACTGATCTGACTGAAATCACAATGGAGTTTGTCTGTCACTTTGCGTCTTGCCTGCCTGCCAGTCCTAGGTGAACGTTTCAGTACTTTGTTTAGTGAGTTACGTGACTTTCGAAGTCACAGGTCCGCAAATAAATGAAAACTAACCCTAATCAATATAATTTCGCGGAAATATTTTGTTATTGTTCTTTTGAAATGTTTGATTTGGTTGACATTGACAAGCAACAATCATCCATGTTTTCTGTTCTTTCTTTCATGTTGTACGTCAGCTCCCCCCAGGGGCGAGAGGAGGACACAGGAGCAGCAGGCGGCGGATGCTGTTCAACAGGGCCAGGATCGGGCAGGCGAGGGCTCCTCTGCTGGCCCCAGTAAGTTTTCATTTTAGACTAGTACCTATTTTTCCTAGCGTTCCTCATTTGACTTTTTTCAAAATTGTCTTTGCTCTTCTTGTAGACTGTATCTAAATTCTTATACTGCCTCTACTATGACTCCCTGTGGTATTACTAGATTATTCTTATTAGTCTGTCTGTGTAGCTAACTAAGATTGCACGGTTGGCGAAACTCCCATGATTCTAGTCAGCAATAGCTCTATCAACTTAGTGCAGTCCTCTGGGATTGTCCATAATGTCTTTTGAAGTGTTCTATCTGGACTCATGCTTGCAAAAATTGCAAAACCTTTCGCTCAGTCATTCTAGTCTGGACCAAAATACACAGATTGTATTTAAGTTTAAAAGCTTTATTAAAAGTAAACACATTTATTAAAATGAAGTCATAATAAAACTAAACGTTTAACTGATAATGGAAAAGTGGTTAGTGCTGACGATTAATTGAAGACATTTCTTGTGGTCGAGCCGAGCTCTCACCTGGTTTCAACTTGATCTTGTTGTTAGAAGTCCATCTTCTGTCTGTGTGGAGAAAAATGGTGCGTGTTAAAAAAACAGCCTTCATCAGTTGTGCCAAAAAGTGCAGCAAGACAACCTTCCCTGGAAAAAGGGACATTTTTTTTAACTTTAACGTAGACAGTCACAAATTACATTGTTTTCACATGTCTTCATTCCTAGACCAAAGACTAGTGAGTGCTTTATTCTAACATTCTTAAATGTACTTTGTAGGTGGAACATCTGGTGGCGGGGCCAGTGTGGAGGTGGTGGTGCTCGACACGGAGGCGGAGGGCGATTCTTCAGGGGAGGAGGCGGCGGCTGTGAGAGTTGAGACGGTGGTGGTGGCGGCCAGAGGTAAGCTCTTATATATTCCTTACTTATTGAGATTGAAGACTAGCTGGGAAGGCAAGAATATGAGATGCATGGCTGGGTGAATGATGAAGCAATGATGGGTGGAAGGACAACAGCCTGGGTGGGTGACACAGAAACTTTATGTGTCCATATACCTGGATCATGCTACTATCTGACTCTTAGATAGCATATGTGTATCTAGAGCAGGGGTACTCATAGTACGGCCCGCGGGCCGGTGGTGGCCCGGCAAGCCTTCCTTGGCGGTGCGCAGACCTTGCAGACAATCACTGCTCCCCCGGCCCCCACAGAGCAGAGGCTTTTTTGTATTTCACCTGTTAGCGCCCCTGCATCTCCACTCTGACAATCGCTGCTCCCCCGGCCCCCACAGAGCAGAGTGGAGATGCAAGGCCACAAAGAGGTGAAATAGAACAAAGCCTCTGTGGGGCCGGGTAAGCAGTGATTGTCAGGGTGGAGAAGCAGGGGCGCTACAACAAACAAAGCCTCAATAATATGTTAATGGTCTTTTAAAGACCTGTTAAGTACTTTGGTGTTGTTGTCTGTGTGTGCGTGTTGAGGAAGCGGTCTCAACCCGGGCTGAAGGCTGACACAGATAGACACACACACAGTGAGATGACAGAGGGGGAGGTAGAGGGAGGGCAGGAGGGAGAGAGAGATGGAGAGGGAGGGCAGGAGGGAGAGCAGGAGGGAGAGAGATGTATGTAAATGCTGGGTCTGGTGGCTCAGTGGGTGAGGGCATCTGCTGCAGGGACCTGTGTGCAACCTCATGGTCACAAGTTATCGTTTTGCTTTAGCCCCGCCCCCTCTGACTCCGCCCCCACCAGTGCGGCCCTCGGCCCCAAACTACACTGTAAATGTAGCCCCTGAGAGAAAGTTTGTGAATACCCATGATCTAGAGAGAGTAGACGGTCAGTGGATGAACTAAGTGTAACTTTGAAGAGCATGTAACACTGCACCCGCACGTCCGTTCCAGTGTAGGAAAGGCAAGGAAAAGAACTTTTAATTTTGTCCAAATACTACCATCAATAGTAGCAGTAGTTTGTATTGCAAGCACTGCATAGATCCGGTTATTACGGTGGCCACTCCCTACCTCTCTTAATAAGTTTAGTAGTACTCAGTCATTCATGTGTGGATGTATCACTGGTCACTCAATAAAAAGCAAAGCACCTAAAGTCATCCCATATATAAGCAAAAACATCCCATGTGAAGTGATAGATAATCAGATTATTTATCTTCTTCAATTTTCCATTTCTAGTACTCATTTCCACTGTAGGGTGAAAGTTAAATTAATTAAGCAGTAGCCCTTGAGTTGTAACAGAGTATTCTCAGTGCCACCCGTAATAGAAAAGTAAGAGCTTCACCACCTGCATGTACTGGACAGGTACAGTAACGCAACGCAAGTCTAGGTCACTCCTCATGGCGTGCGTCTCTTTTTCTCGGGTGCAAGTTTACTGCGCTGGCATTATGCCGGCTTGCAGAAGATAACGTACCAATTTTCCAAAACAAGAGACAAGAAGAAGAATAAGACTGGTGTACTTTCATAGTCGACTCCAATGGAAGTCCATAGTGCTCGTAGAATTTGTTCCTTAAACTCCCACTAATGTTAGAGCAAGGATGAAGAAGTGTGAGGTTAGATAGATACTGGCCTCAATAGTTATGTAATGCGTTTGCAAGTTGCTAGTTGTAGTGCAACACAAATTTCTGCTGAATGATTGAGTTAATCTTAAGGAGCATTGGTTACAGACTATGTCTTTCTTTCTTCATATAGGTTCTCCTTCCAAACGAACAAGGAGGAAGGAGCTGGCTAGAGCGGCCCGGCAACGGAGGATCGATGCCACTGTGGCCGAATATCGGCGGCTGGTGGCCCTGGAGGACGAAGAAAGTGTGCAGTCGACCACAACAACTACGTCGTCTGCATCGGCCTCCGTTCCCCCACGGGCTGCCAGTGCCACCCAGCACAGTGGTCCACCCAGACTGAGCCGGGCTGCCAAAGCCAAACGCCACCGCCGAGTAGCAAGGACAACAGCTACAGCTTCCTCTCACAGCCGTTGCACCTACAAGGCATTGAAGGCACGCCTGCGCCGCAGTACCCTGATGGTGTCCCGCCTCCAGCAGGAGCTCCACCACTTTTCCAACCAGTTGGAGGGGCTCCGCGTAGAGCACGCCTTGCTCCGCCAGGAGCATGATGCCCTGGCCCAAAAAGTTGACAGCATCCGCCCATAGTGTCCCTTGCCCATTTTTTAGAGACTTTTGGGGGGTGGGAATTGGGAGTTGGGTTTTTGGGGACTTTTGAAGGACAATCGTTGGGGTTAGGGAGGGTCTTGCGGGAGATTATTTTGTTAGGGATATAAATATACTTTTTCAAACTTTATCTGAGCATACCCGTTTCTTACTGCTTGCCTGGTGGGTGGGGGTTTAACGTTGACTTTGTTTTCCTGAAAGTTTAGTTCCATTTTCTTCCTTTAAGTGTAAATGCCCAAATGTTTTCAACACTAAGTGCCTCTCTCAGACGAAGTGAATCTAAGAGTCCTAGGACTTTAGTAGTACTACCTTCAGTCTCTCGTCTCTCGTACTAATACTCCATTATACCCCCAAACCACCAAACGCTTATCTTACCTGTAATTTGTGTTTGAAAGTAAGGCTAGACCCAGGGCTGGCTCCACGGGAAACAGGGAATATGGTTGGCAATCTTGGTCGGATAAAATTTCCTCATAGCGGTGGTACTAGTGGTGTGACACAGTGGCAGTTGCATGCCTATGAAAAAAAAGAAAATGAAATCTGGTTTGTCCTCCTGAGCAATTCAACGGTACAACTGAGAATATAGCAGGTGACAGAAGTACAGTAGAACAGTGCCACATTGTAGCCTAACAAATGGTAAAGTATAACTACTAATTCGGTTGAAGTTCTTTCACATTAGCAATGGTTCTTTGTCAAGCAGAGTAAGAATATATCCTCGGATTTCTTCACCAGCCTGTTGCTATCACCTTATCCTCCCCAGCAAGTGTGTGGATTTATTGCTGTCATTTAGTCACACATCAATCAAAACCACACAGCCCGGGGGAAGAGGGTTAGGGTTTGAAAAATGGATGGGTACGGGGGTTTTTGGGAAAGGTTTTGGGAGACAAGAAAAAATAGCACAGCATAGACAAACAATTGTGAACATAAACAAATCTTTGGGTACAAACCTATCCATCAATCTTTGAAAGTGCATGCACTACTGCATACATGTCAGTGAAAAGTAAGTAGTACATTCGACAACTGTGGAAGAAAGAATGCGACAGTACAGGGCCTGTGTGGAATTATTGATAACGATATTCAACATAAGGTCTCTGTACTTAGCCAGATACCCGAGAGCCTTGCTGGTCACTATAAATCCATTCACAACAACACTCAGTGGGGTTGGTCTGGAAGGTATAGTAGATAGAAAAGGAGAAATTGCTTGTTTTCTAGGTGTCCCCTCACTCACCAGGGTTGCCCCTTGGTGACATGCTTCATCATTGGGGCCATCCCAGTCCTCTACGGCCTGGGGCGTGCTGCGACTTGCGAATTACGTAGGAGCACTTACAAATGACTATGTGTGGTGCAGATGTGATAGTGGAGTGGACTAAGTGATGTGTTAAGGGATCAATTTAGAAGCAGAGAGAGATCCAAGAAATGCAGTCACAGTCAGAGAAAAAGGCAAGGGATACTGTATCTATGTGGTTGTAGTGGTCCTGTTGGAAGTGGTAAGTAAGTTGCCTGCAGAAAAAAAATCCTCCTATTAGCGGCACTCCTCCATTGCAGCCGACGCTTCGTCCATCGATGTTGGTCACCAGAAGACACCCTGTCCACTGCCTGCCTGATGCTGAATTGTGGCTCGCTACTGTGAAGCCTGACTCCATCCTTTTTTCCCCATTGCAGAGACTGAAACCCGGCCTGTAATTATTCAACGAAAAACAGGAAGTGATATAATATTACAACACCACTGATAAATAAATATAAGGTATGTAGGCTGTGGAGTGCAAAAAGTCACAATTTGATTTTCCTAGTAGACAGTACAATATTTTTGAAAGTGCGTACTCTGAGTCACCTTTTGAAGGATAAATAAGTATGGGCAAATTAATGTAGCGGATCTTGCCCCTCAAGCTAGGTGTACTGTAAACTGTGTTTTAGAACAAAATTTGATCTTCCTAGCAGTGCTCCCACCCAGACCCTTACTAAAGCCAGTCGCAAAAATGTAGAAGACCCCCAATCAAATCTCAAAAAACGAGGCCTAGCAGAAAACTGGTGACAAAACTTACTTTGAAAGTAAAAGTAGGCCGAAGTACCCCCTTCCTAATTACCCATTACCCACCGTGGATTGCATTCAAACCACTTGCAAGCAACCAAGCAAAAGTAGCCATAGCCAGCATCGCTCCAAGACTCGAAATCCCCCCCACTCAAACACATGCAATAGAAATACTGCTAACCCTAACGAACCCTAAGTTAAGAATAGTGGCAAAGGCTTTCTTTAACTATGCCAAATCCCCCCTTTCCCACCATGGATTTTCTTCAAATGACTTGCAACCAAAATTACACATTCTCACGAGTGCTCTAAGACCCCAGAACTCAGTTGGAAAAATCTAGAACACCCCGAAACACATGCAATCCTGCTGCTAGGGCTAACCCTAACGGACCCTAAGTTACAAAAAGTGCCAAAAGGCTTTTCCGCGAGGATTTTGTCCCAACCACTTCTACCCGGTATTAGACCTTCCCAGGAATGCCCCAAGACCCGCCAACCCACCCGCCAAGAAGCATAACACCCCCAAACAGGCCAAAAGCAAAATCTCATACTTGCAATATTTCTGGGCCTTCGGTCCAAACGCACTGCGTAGCTAGGCCATAAGTCGGGGTTGCCACGACGGATTTCCTGAAAAGCAAATGCAATCAAGATTAGAGTGTCCAAGCAGTGCTCCCAGACCACGAAACTCACCCACAAACAGACGGAACCCCCCCTAAGAGCACCTCAAAGGCAAGCAAGTCATCAAAAACACAAACATTTTTCCGCCTGGGATTTGGTCCAAAACACTTTTATCCGGTATTAGAGCTTCCCAGCAATGGCCCCAGAGCCGTCAACCCAGGAGAAAACGAGTAGAAGACCCCCAAACAGCCAAAGAGCAAAAGTACAAAAATGGGGACTTAGTCAATTTTTCACAAATTTCCCAAATCACTCCGCGCGCGCTCTGCAGCTAGGCCCTAACTCCCCTCTGCCACCATGGATTTGCTTCAAACCTCTTGCAAAGTAAAGTATATATAGCCAGCAGTGCTCCCAGACAACGAAACTCACCCACAAACACCAGGAAGCCCCCCAAACAGGCCCCCGAAAACGCTACATAGAGTAAAATGTCAGAAATAGCCCAAAAAAAATCGGCCTGGATTTTGTCCCAACCACTTCTACCCGGTATTAGACCTTCCCAGGAATGCCCCAAGACCCGCCAACCCACCCGCCAAGAAGCATAACACCCCCAAACAGGCCAAAAGCAAAATCTCATACTTGCAATATTTCTGGGCCTTCGGTCCAAACGCACTGCGTAGCTAGGCCATAAGTCGGGGTTGCCACGACGGATTTCCTGAAAAGCAAATGCAATCAAGATTAGAGTGTCCCAGCAGTGCTCCCAGACCACGAAACTCACCCACAAACACCAGGAAGCCCCCCAAACAGGCCCCCGAAAACGCTACATAGAGCAAAATGTCAGAAATAGCCAAAAAAAAATCGGCCTGGATTTTGTCCCAACCACTTCTACCCGGTATTAGACCTTCCCAGGAATGCCCCAAGACCCGCCAACCCACCCGCCAAGAAGCATAACACCCCCAAACAGGCCAAAAGCAAAATCTCATACTTGCAATATTTCTGGGCCTTCGGTCCAAACGCACTGCGTAGCTAGGCCATAAGTCGGGGTTGCCACGACGGATTTCCTGAAAAGCAAATGCAATCAAGATTAGAGTGTCCCAGCAGTGCTCCCAGACCACGAAACTCACCCACAAACACCAGGAAGCCCCCCAAACAGGCCCCCGAAAACGCTACATAGAGCAAAATGTCAGAAATAGCCAAAAAAAAATCGGCCTGGATTTTGTCCCAACCACTTCTACCCGGTATTAGACCTTCCCAGGAATGCCCCAAGACCCGCCAACCCACCCGCCAAGAAGCATAACACCCCCAAACAGGCCAAAAGCAAAATCTCATACTTGCAATATTTCTCGGCCTTCGGTCCAAACGCGCTGCGTAGCTAGGCCATAAGTCGGGGTTGGCACGACGGATTTCCTGAAAAGCAAATGCAATCAAGATTAGAGTGTCCCAGCAATGCTCCCAGACCACGAAACTCACCCACAAACAGACGGAACCTTCCCTAAGAGCACCTAAAAGGCAAGCAAGTCATCAAAAACACAAAAAAATGTCTTCCTGGGATTTGGTCCAAACCACTTTTATCCGGTATTAGAGCTTCCCAACAATGGTCCCAGAGCCGTCAACTCACCTGCAAAGAGGTACAACAACACCCCCACAAGTGCTGAGTCTTTCTTCATTGGGCGTAAACCAGCCCTCTGGTTTGATGGAAATAGGAGTCTGGAGGAGGAGGATAGAGGAGCATGTTCTTCTGAACTTGTGAACCTGAGGAATGCAGACTGCGGCAACTTCAAATCAATTAGCAAACCAGCGAAGACAGTTCTGCTGATGGGCTTGATTTTGTGATTATCTGATTAAAGTTTGAAATATATTAACTGTGCACAACAAAGAAAGACAGACACACAGGAATAAAAGTGAATAGGGACGAAAAAGAAAGTTATTGATTCGTTGTCTCATTTTCAGGGCTCGGTATCACGGTCCAGGAATGAGAATAAGGCTTCGTCATCATACTCTGCGAATTCAGGCAGGGTGAGCTCAGTGTCACCTGACAGAGTAGAAATTCCCTCATCTATGTTGCTGGCCACCTCCTCTTCATCCAGCACGCTCTCTCGTACTCTGAAATCTGGTGGTATGAGGTGCTGATTCATCTTGATCATTGTTAACCTCTCCACATTTTTGGGCGAGAGGCGGCTCCGTTTGGGAGTTACAATCCCACCAGCCGCACTGAAAACCCATTCAGAAGACACGCTTGCAAGTGGGCAAGACAAGTAGTTTAAAGCCAGGTTGGTGAGCTGTGGCCACAATTCTTTTTCCCATGCCAATACGCCAATGGGTCAGAATTAACATAGACCTCTGTTGAGGCATTCAGATAGTCCTTCACCATCGACTCAAGGTCCTCATCCAAGGTTCCTCCACTTTGCTTAGCTCTTGCTGTGCCTCTGACCTTTTGAGAACCAAACCCACGCAGAGCTAGCCAATCCTCTTCAGCCTCCAATGTTTCTGTTGTGTTTCGTGCAGATGATTCGGTTGCCGGTGTCTTTAACGGCTGAGAGGTCACTTGTGCCACAGCCACAGGTGCAGAAGTGGATTGTTTTGACTGGGGATGGCCTGCTGATGTACTGCCATTTCCTTCAATTTCCAGCCGTTCTGTTTCAAACCTCTTGGCTGACAAGGCTAGCCAACGTTTGTACTTTGGAACATGTTCATCATCAAAAGGAAAGAATGCTTGGCCTGCCAGCGCCTTTTTGTAGCGTGGATCCAGAATAGTAGCACAAATGTAATGCTGTTCTGAGTGGATCTTTTTAAGACGTTCATCACCTTGTAGGAGCTCTAATAATTGCTCAGCCAGAAGCAAAGAGTCTTGGTTTTTGTCATCTTTTCCAAACACAGAACACACCTCCTTCAGTTGGTCCTCCAGCATGTACAACAATGGGATAGCTTTTCCCAAATTAGAGTCCTCCTTGCTGACTGCACGCGTGAAGAACTCAAAAGGACGAAGCATGCGTGTCAGGCTTTCAACTATGTTCCATTGGGCCTTAAAAGAATGGCTGAAATGCTTGCACATTTTTCGGCAGGTCTCCAATACACTGTACGCTGCACTGCCTTTATTACCCAAGAATTTTTGGACAACCAGGTTTATACAGTGCGCCAAACACGGCACTCTGAAATAGTAACCGTCCCTCATGGCCTTCACTATATTGGCGCCATTGTCCGTGGAAACATAACCAACCTTGCGTTTTAGTGGGGACAGCCAGTTAAGGACCTTTGTGTTAAAGACATCCAAAATGTTTTCTGCTGTGTGACGTTTCTCCAAACCAAACATGGCTAGTGTTGCATGTTTCCGAGCAGCTTTAAAAACAATGTTCGTGTCAACACCTGTGTTTAGCTTTGCTTTAGCCCCTGAAAAAGAGACCCAGTGTGCAGTGATGCACATGTAATCAGCGCCTGCGCCACTGGTCCACATGTCTGTTGTCAGATGTATAGTGTGAACAGCACTCTTCTGCAAAGCTGCCCCAATCACCTTCAGAACATCTTCATGTAGTGCTGGAACCGCAACTCGGGCAAAATAGAACCGGCTAGGAACCTTCCATTTAGGGCAGAGCGCTGCCACTAATTCTAGAAAACCAACCCCTTCTACAAAAGAAAAAGGGAGAAGGTCCAGAGCTAGCATTTTAGCCAGCTTAGTGTTATACAGACGGGTCATTGGGTGGTTGCGTTCATATTGCGCTTCTGTAAACAACATCTTTTTAATGTTGCCCTGGACCAAGGATTTACGGGATGATGATGATCTCTTCGACCCAGTTACGCTCGCTGATGAACTTTTCCGCATTGATGTCTCACTCTCTCCCACACTCTTAGTGTGGCTCCCATGGGGTGTGCTGCTGACAGGGGAACTGGGTGTAAGTGAAGTGTTTGAATCGTCTTCTTCCTCCTCGTCATCATCAGATGAAAAATCAACGTTTTCATTGCGTGCAATTCGGGCTTCCTTGATCGCGTGTAGGTGCGCAAACCATTGGACAGCGTGCTGTCTCCTAAGATGACCTCTCTGGCCTCCGGTACCATAGTTGGTACCAAACTTACCACGACTAACTCGAAGCTTACAAATGCTACAAATGGCTACGTTTTCCTTTTTTGGGCAAACACTAAAGAAGTCCCAAACTGGAGACTTGAAATGTCTTTGGGGGCCGGAGGAGGCAGCGATACTGGTGGTGGTGGTCCTGCTGCTAATGCCAGATGAAGTGGAGGATGTGGATTGCCGAACTTCAGTACGTTTTGCACTTTCACCACCACGAATTGAGGTCAAGGACGAGGTGGGTACCTTCTTGCGAGGAAGAAATATGGAAGCGGTAGGTTTTGGTGTACTACTTAACTCCAAATCTAATGATTCCATTTCCATTGCCTCCTCGCCGACATCATCATCACGCTCAGCAGCTTCTCGGGATAGGGTCAAAATGTCTCTCTGCTGCATGCCCGGTGGGGCTGCAGTGACCTTTGTGATGACTGGCTCGTCGTCATCGTGAGAGGCTTCATCACCAGCAGTATCTGTCACTTCTTGTTGAGCCTCATCACACTCCATAGGTTTGAGTTTTTGGACGACCTTCCTTTTACGCTTAGGTACCGGTGTCAGATCATGGTGTGCCTCACTGTCAGACCGCAGTTGTGGTTCCCAAGACAGATCACTTGCATCAGAACGAGGTGGGCTTGAAGAAGATGTAGACACCCCCCTTGATCTTTTCCTTGCTAGGGATGTGGAAGACAATGAATGATCATCAGGAGGAGTGGCTTCCAATGATACCTCGGCTTCATTGTCGATTTCCTGATGTGCCCCTACTTCGGGAGGAACAACTATTGTGGGCACTTGTGAACCTCCATGCACCTTTGCTTGCGCATCTCCTTTTGCTGCCTCTCCTTCCACATGTACTTGGGCGTGTACTTGCACAGGGTGTTGTTGTTGCGGCTGTGGTTGTTCAACACTTGTCAGATGAGTTACAACAACCTGTGTTGATTCAGGGACATTGCTGCTACTTTCTTGCGATGAGCCAACATCACTGGTCGATGGTGATTGGAGAAGTACACTGACTGCCTCTGAAGCACTCAAGGGCTTTGACTTAAGTTGGCGTGGTGGTGGAGGCACTGAACCCAATGGAGCAGGGGTGCTGCTCCCAGCTTGGTCCCCAGCAGATCCTGCTGCTGCAGGCGTACTTTTTTTTTTTCTCCCAAAAAACGTGGTGGGTGGCACACCAGCCTCCTTGGTAACTTGCTTCTTCTGCTCCTTACTAGCAACTTTCTTGCTAGAGGAGCTACGGAGACCTTTCTTTGGGGCCATCTTCTTCAGAGCACGTCAGACAGCAGGCCGGAGTTGCACGAATTGTAGAGTTGTCTGAGGCCAGACGTGACGTCGCGTGACGTTATGCTGCACACACACACCACTGCAGGACTTCTTCCTGGCACTGGTGGTTCTCTTGAGTCTTGTGCACCTAAAAAAAATGGAAGACAGAGGAACATCAGTTCAGTTATAGAGCACAAAAAAATCGAAAAACACTGCAAAATCAGCACAATCCCAATCCATCCATGCCCTCCATAATGTTTAAATTCAAGACAACCCACAGAAAGACTAGGCCCATGCAAGACTCACTACCCCTGGGCATAAATAAAGGTTGAAAAGTAGGCAAAATGGTTGGAGGCCTAACAACAAAGCCTGCATTCAAAATGACCACTTGCCTCCTAGCACATTGCCAGGGCCTGCCTGTACCAGCACTCAAAATGGCCCCCACCCACATGGCCTGTCCCCATGAACAATCCAAAAAATCGATAAAAACACAGAAAAATCAGCACAATCCCCATGCCATCCATGCCCTCCATGATGTTTAAATTCAAGACACCCCACAGAAAGACTAGGCCCATGCACCACTCACTACCCCTGGTCAAAAGGCCCCAACAACAGGTCAAAAATCGAAAAACACAGAAAAATCAGCACAATCCCATTCCATCCATGCCCTCCATGATGTTTAAGTTCAAGACAGCCCACAGAAAGACTAGGCCCATGCTAGACTCAAATACCCCTGGTGAAAAGGCCACAAGTACAGGCCCAAAAAACGAAAATCACTGAAAAATCTGCACAATCCCATTCCATCCATGGCCTCCATGATGTTTAAATTCAAGACAACCCACAGAAAGACTAGGCCCATGCAAGACTCACTACCCCTGGGCATAAATAAAGGTGGAAAAGTAGGCAAAATGGTTGGAGGCCTAACAACAAAGCCTGCATTCAAAATGGCCACTTGCCTGCCAGCACATGGCCAGTGCCTGTAGCTGCACTCAAAATGGCCACCAGCCACATGGCCTGTCCCTCCCCATGAACACCCCCAAAAATCGAAAAACACTGCAAAATCAGCACAATCCCATTCCATCCATGGCCTCCATGATGTTTAAATTCAAGACAACCCACAGAAAGACTAGGCCCATGCAAGACTCACTACCCCTGGGCATAAATAAAGGTTGAAAAGTAGGCAAAATGGTTGGAGGCCTAACAACAAAGCCTGCATTCAAAATGGCCACTTGCCTCCTAGCACATGGCCAGGGCCTGCCTGTACCAGCACTCAAAATGGCTCCCACCCACATGGCCTGTCCCCATGAGCAATCCAAAAAATCGAAAAACACAGAAAAATCAGCACAATCCCCATGCCATCCATGCCCTCCATGATGTTTAAATTCAAGACACCCCACAGAAAGACTAGGCCCATGCACCACTCACTACCCCTGGTCAAGGCCCCAACAACAGGTCAAAAATCGAAAAACACAGAAAAATCAGCACAATCCCATTCCATCCATGCCCTCCATGATGTTTAAGTTCAAGACAGCCCACAGAAAGACTAGGCCCATGCTAGACTCAAATACCCCTGGTGAAAAGGCCACAAGTACAGGCCCAAAAAACGAAAATCACTGAAAAATCTGCACAATCCCATTCCATCCATGGCCTCCATGATGTTTAAATTCAAGACAACCCACAGAAAGACTAGGCCCATGCAAGACTCACTACCCCTGGGCATAAATAAAGGTTGAAAAGTAGGCAAAATGGTTGGAGGCCTAACAACAAAGCCTGCATTCAAAATGGCCACTTGCCTGCCAGCACATGGCCAGTGCCTGTAGCTGCACTCAAAATGGCCACCAGCCACATGGCATGTCCCTCCCCATGAACACCCCCAAAAATCGAAAAACACTGCAAAATCAGCACAATCCCATTCCATCCATGGCCTCCATGATGTTTAAATTCAAGACAACCCACAGAAAGACTAGGCCCATGCAAGACTCACTACCCCTGGGCATAAATAAAGGTTGAAAAGTAGGCAAAATGGTTGGAGGCCTAACAACAAAGCCTGCATTCAAAATGGCCACTTGCCTCCTAGCACATGGCCAGGGCCTGCCTGTACCAGCACTCAAAATGGCCCCCTCCCACATGGCCTGTCCCCATGAGCAATCCAAAAAATCGAAAAACACAGAAAAATCAGCACAATCCCCATGCCATCCATGCCCTCCATGATGTTTAAATTCAAGACACCCCACAGAAAGAGTAGGCCCATGCACCACTCACTACCCCTGGTCAAGGCCCCAACAACAGGTCAAAAATCGAAAAACACAGAAAAATCAGCACAATCCCATTCCATCCATGCCCTCCATGATGTTTAAGTTCAAGACAGCCCACAGAAAGACTAGGCCCATGCTAGACTCAAATACCCCTGGTGAAAAGGCCACAAGTACAGGCCCAAAAAACGAAAATCACTGAAAAATCAGCACAATCCCATTCCATCCGTGCCCTCCATGATGTTTAAATTCAAGACAACCTACAGAAAGACTAGGCCCATGCTAGACTCAAATACCCCTGGTGAAAAGGCCACAAGTACAGCCCCAAAAAACGAAAATCACTGAAAAATCAGCACAATCCCAATTCATCCATGGCCTCCATGATGTTTAAGTTCAAGACAACCCACCGAAAGACTCAGTCCACCCACCACTGAGTACCCCTGGGCAAAAGGCCCCAAAACAGCCCAAAAATCGAAAATTCCAAAATTTTAGTTGCAGCAACTGTAATGCCCCAAACAAACTTACTTGTAAAATTTCTAATCCAACAGTGATCCAAAGAAAGTCAAAAAGGCCTCAAATCCAAAGATCCACAAGCATCCACAAAAAGTAATCCTTCCAGCTCCAGATCCAAATGAAAAGTGACCAGGAGATGGACAAAGCACTGGGAGGAGCCTGCTGAACAGGAACAGGAAGTTGAAGACTGTGGGGCACTTCCTTCCTCCCACCCCCCTGCCCCCCTCCCCAAAATGGACTCCTCGCTAAAAAAGTGCAGGCAAATGTCAAACTAAGGAGTTATTCAGATAAAAATCATCATTTCTAGAAGGTTTATGCTGCTTGCTGGTGGATTTCTTGTGCAGAATTGCAAATTTATATTTTCGCTCGCCGCATCTCAAATCTCGCAATTGCGAAGTACCGCGAGACGTGATCTCGCCGTACTCGCGTTGACAAACTATCGCTGGCAAGCCGCGATGACGTAATCACGCTCTCCAATGCCAGCGGGATCACACAGCAAGATCCAAAATGGCGCAGCACTCGCAAACTATCGAAAAAAACAACTCGGCAAACGATGATAAACGCCGCGCGCCGCAAAAATTGTATCACCAACGCCGCGCGCCGCCAAAAAAATCCGCTGCGTGCGAATTTGCGGATTTTGCGGGAAATTCGCAAATCTCGCGGATTGCGAATTTCCCAAAAATCCGCAAAATCCGCGAGCGTAACGGATTTTCCGCCCATGCTTACACGTGCCTGGAAGGCGTACCAGCCCCCGGCCCAGGCTGCCTGGAGGAATGGAATGGACTTTTCCATGGGTATGGAGCAGCCTGTGTTCTTGGCCAGGGGCTGCCCTGGTAAGCACTTTAAGATTTGAAACGGTGGGCCGATTATCGAGGGCAGGACTTAGACCCTCCACCCGATGGAGTTGCACTCTCGTTACCTTAACGCTTAGACATTTGATTTTCTGCTGCTGTGTCCTGGCTTGACTCCGTATGCTTTCTGTACAGTTCTGTCGTCTTCAGTTTAACAGCTGCGCACTTGGGGGGAGGGGCGGAAGGGGGGGGTTGGGATACTGTTTTCTATTAAAAAGTCTGTCAATGATATTTTGATATGCTATTGCTTGCAGTGGTCCCCGGTGTTCGGGGCAATGCATCATATGTGTGTGCAGACAAATAAAATCTGTTTAAAAAAAAAAGTAAATATTGTTTTGTTTCTTGCTTCCAAGGCCTACAACAGTGATCTATCCACCAATGCATGGACAAAACACACATCCAGTCTACTACTGGGGTGTTTTACCAACTCCTAAACTTAAATAATTTCATTGAATTGTTCTAGAGAGGATATCGTTGTTCATGGTGCGCTGGGCTGGCTTCAGCGCTAGTGGAGCCTGGTGTGACAATCTTTTTAGGTGCCCGTTGCAATGACCTTCACCCCGGATCCCACACTACCACCCTTTTCAGTCCATAGATACTCTCTTACATGCATTTCATTTTTTTTAAAGAGCTATTTGTGGTTGGAATTTCTAAAAAAAAATGTATATACACCCAAATGAACCATTTTTAGCAAAATTAGGACAATGGATGTCTGGGGAAATAACTTAACATCCTAACCTATATTATGCAGTTTGCATGCAGTTCGTTGATGACAGTTCATAAGCCACTCTTCTGTTATTGGGATTGTAATTTATGAACTGCTGTAACAGAGGGATCTCTGTGATAAAAGCAGTAACCCACTAAGCTATCCACATACAATACAGGTTTGTGATCCGCATGGTACACGTTCTTTGCAGCAGGCGCAGGCGCATTACCGTCTGAGCTACTTTATGATTCAAAACTGCCATTAAACAAAACTCTGATCTCTCTCCAGCATGGACATGAATCACCAGAGTTAATTTGCCATTTTTATTGCTGCCTGAAAATGGCTGGACCAAAGCGAACTCTGCAGCAGGTGTTTTTGAAACTCTAAGTTCATTCCTCGCCCTACACTTTCATTCAGCGGTCACCACAACTAAATTATAGCCGTCTCGGCTAAGCAGCTTCAAATGCTGCATGGTCTCCATTGCTCTTTCAGGACACTCGACATTCAACTAAGCGTGGGCGGAAAATCCGTTCCGCTCGCGGATTTTGCGGATTTTCGGGAAATCCGCAATCCGCGAGATTTGCGGATTTCCCGCAAAATCCGCAAATTCGCACGCAGCGGATTTTTTTGGCGGCGCGCGGCGTTGGTGATACAATTTTTGCGGCGCGCGGCGTTTATCATCGTTTGCCGAGTTGTTTTTTTCGATAGTTTGCGAGTGCTGCGCCATTTTGGATCTTGCTGTGTGATCCCGCGGGAATTGGCGAGCGCGATTACGTCATCGCGGCTTGCCAGCGAGAGTTTGTCAACGCGAGTACGGCGAGATCACGTCTCGCGGTACTTCGCAAATTGCGAGATTTGAGATGCGGCGCGCGAAAATATAAATTTGCAATTCTGCACAAGAAATCCACCAGCAAGCAGCATAAACCTTCTAGAAATGATGATTTTTATGTGAATAACTCCTTAGTTTGACATTTGCCTGCACTTTTTTAGCGAGGAGTCCATTTTGGGGAGGGGGGCAGGGGGGTGGGAGGAAGGAAGTGCCCCATAGTCTTCAACTTCCTGTTCCTGTTCAGCAGGCTCCTCCCAGTGCTTTGTCCATCTCCTGGTCACTTTTCATTCGGATGTGGACCTGGAAGGATTACCTTTTGTGGATGCTGCTGGATCTTTGGATTTGAGGCCTTTTTGACTTTCTTTGGATCACTGTTGGATTAGAAATTTTACAAGTAAGTTTGTTTGGGGCATTACAGTTGCTGCAACTAAAATTTTGGGATTTTCGATTTTTGGGCTGTTTTGGGGCCTTTTCCCAGGGGTACTCAGTGGTGGGTGGACTGATTCTTTCTGTGGGTTGTCTTGAATTTAAACATCATGGAGGCCATAGATGAATTGGGATTGTGCTGATTGTTCTGTGTTTTTCGATTTTTTTTTGTTGTAAAATTTTGTGTTTTTCGATTTTTGACCTGTTGTTGGGGCCTTGACCAGGGGTAGTGAGTGGTGCATGGGGCCTAGTCTTTCTGTGGGCTGTCTTGAATTTAAACATCATGGATGGAATGGGATTGTGCTGATTTTGCAGTGTTTTTCGATTTTTGGGGGTGTTCATGGGGAGGGACATGCCATGTGGCTGGTGGCCATTTTGAGTGCAGCTACAGGCACTTGCCATGTGCTGGCAGGCAAGTGGCCATTTTGAATGCAGGCTTTGTTGTTAGGCCTCCAACCATTTTCCCTACTTTTCAACCTTTATTTATGCCAGGGGTAGTGAGTCTTGCATGGGCCTAGTATTTCTGTGGGTTGTCTTGAATTTAAACATCATGGAGGCCATAGATGAATTGGGATTGTGCTGATTTTTCTGTGTTTTTCGATTTTTTTTTTTTGTAAAATTTTGTGTTTTTCGATTTTTGACCTGTTGTTGGGGCCTTGACCAGGGGTAGTGAGTGGTGCATGGGGCCTAGTCTTTCTGTGGGCTGTCTTGAATTTAAACATCATGGATGGAATGGGATTGTGCTGATTTTGCAGTGTTTTTCGATTTTTGGGGGTGTTCATGGGGAGGGACATGCCATGTGGCTGGTGGCCATTTTGAGTGCAGCTACAGGCACTTGCCATGTGCTGGCAGGCAAGTGGCCATTTTGAATGCAGGCTTTGTTGTTAGGCCTCCAACCATTTTCCCTACTTTTCAACCTTTATTTATGCCAGGGGTAGTGAGTCTTGCATGGGCCTAGTATTTCTGTGGGTTGTCTTGAATTTAAACATCATGGAGGCCATAGATGAATTGGGATTGTGCTGATTTTTCTGTGTTTTTCGATTTTTTTTTTTTGTAAAATTTTGTGTTTTTCGATTTTTGACCTGTTGTTGGGGCCTTGACCAGGGGTAGTGAGTGGTGCATGGGGCCTAGTCTTTCTGTGGGCTGTCTTGAATTTAAACATCATGGATGGAATGGGATTGTGCTGATTTTGCAGTGTTTTTCGATTTTTGGGGGTGTTCATGGGGAGGGACATGCCATGTGGCTGGTGGCCATTTTGAGTGCAGCTACAGGCACTTGCCATGTGCTGGCAGGCAAGTGGCCATTTTGAATGCAGGCTTTGTTGTTAGGCCTCCAACCATTTTCCCTACTTTTCAACCTTTATTTATGCCAGGGGTAGTGAGTCTTGCATGGGCCTAGTATTTCTGTGGGTTGTCTTGAATTTAAACATCATGGAGGCCATAGATGAATTGGGATTGTGCTGATTTTTCTGTGTTTTTCGATTTTTTTTTGTTGTAAAATTTTGTGTTTTTCGATTTTTGACCTGTTGTTGGGGCCTTGACCAGGGGTAGTGAGTGGTGCATGGGGCCTAGTCTTTCTGTGGGCTGTCTTGAATTTAAACATCATGGATGGAATGGGATTGTGCTGATTTTGCAGTGTTTTTCGATTTTTGGGGGTGTTCATGGGGAGGGACATGCCATGTGGCTGGTGGCCATTTTGAGTGCAGCTACAGGCACTTGCCATGTGCTGGCAGGCAAGTGGCCATTTTGAATGCAGGCTTTGTTGTTAGGCCTCCAACCATTTTCCCTACTTTTCAACCTTTATTTATGCCAGGGGTAGTGAGTCTTGCATGGGCCTAGTATTTCTGTGGGTTGTCTTGAATTTAAACATCATGGAGGCCATAGATGAATTGGGATTGTGCTGATTTTTCTGTGTTTTTCGATTTTTTTTTTTTGTAAAATTTTGTGTTTTTCGATTTTTGACCTGTTGTTGGGGCCTTGACCAGGGGTAGTGAGTGGTGCATGGGGCCTAGTCTTTCTGTGGGCTGTCTTGAATTTAAACATCATGGATGGAATGGGATTGTGCTGATTTTGCAGTGTTTTTCGATTTTTGGGGGTGTTCATGGGGAGGGACATGCCATGTGGCTGGTGGCCATTTTGAGTGCAGCTACAGGCACTTGCCATGTGCTGGCAGGCAAGTGGCCATTTTGAATGCAGGCTTTGTTGTTAGGCCTCCAACCATTTTCCCTACTTTTCAACCTTTATTTATGCCAGGGGTAGTGAGTCTTGCATGGGCCTAGTATTTCTGTGGGTTGTCTTGAATTTAAACATCATGGAGGCCATAGATGAATTGGGATTGTGCTGATTTTTCTGTGTTTTTCGATTTTTTTTTTTTGTAAAATTTTGTGTTTTTCGATTTTTGACCTGTTGTTGGGGCCTTGACCAGGGGTAGTGAGTGGTGCATGGGGCCTAGTCTTTCTGTGGGCTGTCTTGAATTTAAACATCATGGATGGAATGGGATTGTGCTGATTTTGCAGTGTTTTTCGATTTTTGGGGGTGTTCATGGGGAGGGACATGCCATGTGGCTGGTGGCCATTTTGAGTGCAGCTACAGGCACTTGCCATGTGCTGGCAGGCAAGTGGCCATTTTGAATGCAGGCTTTGTTGTTAGGCCTCCAACCATTTTCCCTACTTTTCAACCTTTATTTATGCCAGGGGTAGTGAGTCTTGCATGGGCCTAGTATTTCTGTGGGTTGTCTTGAATTTAAACATCATGGAGGCCATAGATGAATTGGGATTGTGCTGATTTTTCTGTGTTTTTCGATTTTTTTTTTTTGTAAAATTTTGTGTTTTTCGATTTTTGACCTGTTGTTGGGGCCTTGACCAGGGGTAGTGAGTGGTGCATGGGGCCTAGTCTTTCTGTGGGCTGTCTTGAATTTAAACATCATGGATGGAATGGGATTGTGCTGATTTTGCAGTGTTTTTCGATTTTTGGGGGTGTTCATGGGGAGGGACATGCCATGTGGCTGGTGGCCATTTTGAGTGCAGCTACAGGCACTTGCCATGTGCTGGCAGGCAAGTGGCCATTTTGAATGCAGGCTTTGTTGTTAGGCCTCCAACCATTTTCCCTACTTTTCAACCTTTATTTATGCCAGGGGTAGTGAGTCTTGCATGGGCCTAGTATTTCTGTGGGTTGTCTTGAATTTAAACATCATGGAGGCCATAGATGAATTGGGATTGTGCTGATTTTTCTGTGTTTTTCGATTTTTTTTTTTTGTAAAATTTTGTGTTTTTCGATTTTTGACCTGTTGTTGGGGCCTTGACCAGGGGTAGTGAGTGGTGCATGGGGCCTAGTCTTTCTGTGGGCTGTCTTGAATTTAAACATCATGGATGGAATGGGATTGTGCTGATTTTGCAGTGTTTTTCGATTTTTGGGGGTGTTCATGGGGAGGGACATGCCATGTGGCTGGTGGCCATTTTGAGTGCAGCTACAGGCACTGGCCATGTGCTGGCAGGCAAGTGGCCATTTTGAATGCAGGCTTTGTTGTTAGGCCTCCAACCATTTTGCCTACTTTTCAACCTTTATTTATGCCCAGGGGTAGTGAGTCTTGCATGGGCCTAGTCTTTCTGTGGGTTGTCTTGAATTTAAACATTATGGAGGGCATGGATGGATTGGGATTGTGCTGATTTTGCAGTGTTTTTCGATTTTTTTGTGCTCTATAACTGAACTGATGTTCCTCTGTCTTCCATTTTTTTTAGGTGCACAAGACTCAAGAGAACCACCAGTGCCAGGAAGAAGTCCTGCAGCGGTGTGTGTGTGCAGCATAACGTCACGCGACGTCACGTCTGGCCTCAGACAACTCTACAATTCGTGCAACTGCGGCCTGCTGTCTGACCTGCTCTGAAGAAGATGGCCCCAAAGAAACTTCTCCGTAGCTCCTCTAGCAAGAAAGTTGCTAGTAAGGAGCAGAAGAAGCAAGTTACCAAGGAGGCTGGTGTGCCACCCACCACTTTTTTTGGGAGCAAAAAAAAAAGTACGCCTGCAGCAGCAGGATCTGCTGGGGACCAACCTGAGAGCAGCACCCCTGCTCCATTGGGTTCAGTGCCTCCACCACCACGCCAACTTAAGTCAAAGCCCTTGAGTGCTTCAGAGGCAGTCAGTGTACTTCTCCAATCACCATCGACCAGTGATGTTGGCTCATCGCAAGAAAGTAGCAGCAATGTCCCTGAATCAACACAGGTTGTTGTAACTCATCTGACAAGTGTTGAACAACCACAGCCGCAACAACAACACCATGTGCAAGTACACGCCCAAGTACATGTGGAAGGAGAGGCAGCAAAAGGAGATGCGCAAGCAAAGGTGCATGGACGTTCACAAGTGCCCACAATAGTTGTTCCTCCCGAAGTAGGGGCACATTTGGAAATCGACAATGAAGCTGAGGTATCATTGGAAGCCACTCCTCCTGATGATCATTCATTGTCTTCCACATCCCTAGCAAGGAAAAGATCAAGGGGGGTGTCTACATCTTCTTCAAGCCCACCTCGTTCTGGTGCAAGTGATCTGTCTTGGGAACCACGACAACTGCGGTCTGACAGTGAGGCAGAGGCACACCATGATCTGCCACCGGTACCTAAGCGTAAAAGGAAGGTCGTCCAAAAACTCAAACCTATGGAGTGTGATGAGGCTCAACAAGAAGTGACAGATACTGCTGGTGATGAAGCCTCTCACGATGACGACGAGGCAGTCATCACAAAGGTCACTGCAGCCCCACCGGGCATGCAGCAAAGAGACATTTTGACCCTATCCCGAGAAGCTGCTGAGCGTGATGATGATGTCGGCGAGGAGGCAATGGAAATGGAATCATTAGATTTGGAGTTAAGTAGTACACCAAAACCTACCGCTTCCATATTTCTTCCTCGCAAGAAGGTACCCACCTCGTCCTCGACCTCAATTCGTGGTGGTGAAAGTGCAAAACGTACTGAAGTTCGGCAATCCACATCCTCCACTTCATCTGTCATTAGCAGCAGGACCACCACCACCAGTATCGCCGCCTCCTCCGGCCCCCGAAGACATTTCAAGTCTCCAGTTTGGGACTTCTTTAGTGTTTGCCCAAAAAAGGAAAACGTAGCCATTTGTAGCCTTTGTAAGCTTCGATATAGTCGTGGTAAGCTTGGTTCTAACTATGGTACCGGAGGCCAGAGAGGTCATCTTGAGAGAAGGCACCCTGTCGAATGGTTTCCGCACCTAGAGGCGGTCAAGAAAGCCGGAATTGCACGTAATGAAAACGTTGATTTGTCATCTGCTGATGACGAGGAGGTAGAAGAAGACGATTCAAACACTTCACTTACACCCAGTTCCCATGTCAGCAGCACACCCCATGGGAGCCACACTAAGAGTGTGGGAGAGAGTGAGACATCAATGCGGAAAAGTTCATCAGCGAGCGTAACTGGGTCGAAGAGATCATCATCATCCCGTAAATCATTGGTCCAGGGCAACATTAAAAAGATGTTGTTTACAGAAGCGCAATATGAACGCAACCACCCAATGACCCGTCTGTATAACACTAAGCTGGCTAAAATGCTAGCTCTGGACCTTCTCCCTTTTTCTTTTGTAGAAGGGGTTGGTTTTCTAGAATTAGTGACAGTGCTCTGCCCTAAATGGAAGGTTCCTAGCCGGTTCTATTTTGCCCGAGTTGCGGTTCCAGCACTACATGAAGATGTTCTGAAGTTGATTGGGGCAGCTTTGGAGAAGAGTGCTGTTCACACTATACATCTGACAACAGACATGTGGACCAGTGGCGCAGGCGCTGATTACATGTGCATCACTGCACACTGGGTCTCTTTTTCAGGGGCTAAAGCAAAGCTAAACTCAGGTGTTGACACTAACATTGTTTTTAAAGGTGCTCGGAAACATGCAACACTAGCCATGTTTGGTTTGGAGAAACGTCACACAGCAGAAAACATTTTGGATGTCTTTAACACAAAGGTCCTTAACTGTCTGTCCCCACTAAAACGCAAGGTTGGTTATGTTTCCACAGACAATGGCTCCAATATAGTTAAGGCCATGAGGGACGGTTACTATTTCAGAGTGCCGTGTTTGGCGCACTGTATAAACCTGGTTGTCCAAAAATTCTTGGGTAATAAACGCAGTGCAGCGTACAGTGTATTGGACAACTGCCGAAAAATTTGCAAGCATTTCAGGCATTCTTTTAAGGCCCGCAAGCAGCTGAGGAGCATGCTATATCAAAGTCAAATGCCAGTGAAAGCACTCATCCAGGAGGTGGTAACACGTTGGAACTCAACCTTCTACATGCTTGAGCGTCTGTATGAGCAGTATACGCAACTCGATCAATTTTTCTTGAAAGAGGGTATAGAGGAGCTGAGGATGGGTGGGCCGCAATGGAACATAGTTGAAAGCCTAACACGCATGCTTCGTCCTTTTGAGGTCTTCACACGTGCAGTCAGCAAGGAGGACTCTAATTTGGGAAAAGCTATCCCATTGTTGTACATGCTGGAGGACCAACTGAAGGAGGTGTGTTCTGTGTTTCGAAAAGATGACAAAAAGAAAGACTCTTTGCTTCTGGCTGAGACATTATTAGAGCTCCTACAAGGTGATGAACGTCTTCAAAAGATCCACTCAGAACAGCATTACATTTGTGCTACTATTCTGGATCCACGCTACAAAAAGGCGCTGGCAGGCAGAGCATTCTTTCCTTTTGCTGATGAAGATGTTACAAAGTACAAACGTTGGCTAGCCTTGTCAGCCAAGAAGTTTGAAACAGAACGGCTGGAAATTGAAGGAAATGGCAGTACATCAGCAGGCCATCCCCAGTCAAAACAATCCACTTCTGCACCTGTGGCTGTGGCACAAGTGACCTCTCAGCCGTTAAAGACACCGGCAACCGCATCATCTGCACGAAAGGCAGCAGAAACATTGGAGGCTGAAGAGGATTGGCTAGCTCTGCGTGGGTTTGGTTCTCAAAAGGCCAGAGGCACAGCAAGAGCTACGCAAAGTGGAGGAACCTTGGAGGAGGACCTTGAGTCGATGGTGAAGGACTATCTGAATGACTCCACAGAGGTCTATGTTAATTCTGACCCATTGGCGTATTGGCATGGGAAAAAAGAATTGTGGCCACAGCTCACCAACCTGGCTTTAAACTACTTGTCTTGCCCACTCGCAAGTGTGTCTTCTGAACGGGTTTTCAGTGCGGCTGGTGGGATTGTAACTCCCAAACGGAGCCGCCTCTCGCCCAAAAATGTGGAGAGGTTAACAATGATCAAGATGAATCAGCACCTCATACCACCAGATATAAGAGTACGAGAGAGCGTGCCGGATGAAGAGGAGGTGGCCAGCACCATAGATGAGGGAATTTCTACTCTGTCAGGTGGCACTGACCTCACCCGGGCTGAATTCGCAGAGTATGATGACGAAGCCTTATTCTTATTCCTGGACCGTGATTCCGACTTCGAGCCCTGAAAATGAGACAACGAATCAATAACTTTCTTTTTCATCCTTATTCACTTTTATTCCTGTGTGTCTGTCTTTCTTTGTTGTGCACAGTTAATATAATTCAAACTTTAATCAGATAATCACAAAGACAAGCCCATCAGCAGAACTGTCTTCACTTGTTTGCTAATTTATTTGAAGGTGCCGCAGTCTGCATTCCTCAGGTTCACAAGTTCAGAAGAACATGCTCCTCTATCCTCCTCCTCCAGACTCCTATTTCCATCAAAGCAGAGGGCTGGTTTACGCCCAATGAAGAAAGACTCAGCACTTGTGGGGGTGTTGTTCTACCTCTTTGCAGGTGAGTTGACGGGTCTGGGGCCATTGCTGGGAAGCACTAAAAGTGGTTTGTGCCAAATCCGAGGCGGAAATTTTTTTGTGTTTTTGATGACTTGCTTGCCTTTGAGGTGCTCTTAGGGGGGGTTCCGTCTGTTTGTGGGTGAGTTTCATGGTCTGAGAGCATTGCTGGGACACTCTAATCTTGATTGCATTTGCTTTTCAGGAAATCCGTCGTGCAACCCCGACTTATGGCCCAGCTACGCAGCGCGTTTGGACCGAAGGCCCAGAAATATTGCAAGTATGAGAGTTTGCTTTTGGCCTGTTTGGGGGTGTTATACTTCTTGGCGGGTGGGTTGCCGGGTCTTGGGGCATTCCTGGGAAGGTCTAATACCGGGTAGAAGTGGTTGGGACTAAATCCAGGCCGATTTTTTTTTGGGCTATTTCTGACATTTTGCTCTATGTAGCGTTTTCGGGGGCCTGTTTGGGGGGCTTCCTGGTGTTTGCGGGTGAGTTTCGTGGTCTGGGAGCACTGCTGGGACACTCTAATCTTGATTGCATTTGCTTTTCAGGAAATCCGTCGTGCCAACCCCGACTTATGGCCCAGCTACGCAGCGCGTTTGGACCGAAGGCCCAGAAATATTGCAAGTATGAGAGTTTGCTTTTGGCCTGTTTGGGGGTGTTATACTTCTTGGCGGGTGGGTTGCCGGGTCTTGGGGCATTCCCTGGGAAGGTCTAATACCGGGTAGAAGTGGTTGGGACTAAATCCAGGCCGATTTTTTTTTGGGCCTATTTCTGACATTTTGCTCTATGTAGCGTTTTCGGGGGCCTGTTTGGGGGGCTTCCTGGTGTTTGCGGGTGAGTTTCGTGGTCTGGGAGCACTGCTGGGACACTCTAATCTTGATTGCATTTGCTTTTCAGGAAATCCGTCGTGCCAACCCCGACTTATGGCCCAGCTACGCAGCGCGTTTGGACCGAAGGCCCAGAAATATTGCAAGTATGAGAGTTTGCTTTTGGCCTGTTTGGGGGTGTTATACTTCTTGGCGGGTGGGTTGCCGGGTCTTGGGGCATTCCTGGGAAGGTCTAATACCGGGTAGAAGTGGTTGGGACTAAATCCAGGCCGATTTTTTTTTTGGGCTATTTCTGACATTTTGCTCTATGTAGCGTTTTCGGGGGCCTGTTTGGGGGGCTTCCTGGTGTTTCTGGGTGAGTTTTCGTGGTCTGGGAGCACTGCTGGGACACTCTAATCTTGATTGCATTTGCTTTTCAGGAAATCCGTCGTGCCAACCCCGACTTATGGCCCAGCTACGCAGCGCGTTTGGACCGAAGGCCCAGAAATATTGCAAGTATGAGATTTTGCTTTTGGCCTGTTTGGGGGTGTTATGCTTCTTGGCGGGTGGGTTGCCGGGTCTGGGGCATTCCTGGGAAGGTCTAATACCGGGTAGAAGTGGTTGGGACTAAATCCAGGCCGATTTTTTTTTGGGCTATTTCTGACATTTTGCTCTATGTAGCGTTTTCGGGGGCCTGTTTGGGGGGCTTCCTGGTGTTTGCGGGTGAGTTTCGTGGTCTGGGAGCACTGCTGGGACACTCTAATCTTGATTGCATTTGCTTTTCAGGAAATCCGTCGTGCCAACCCCGACTTATGGCCTAGCTACGCAGCGCGTTTGGACCGAAGGCCCAGAAATATTGCAAGTATGAGATTTTGCTTTTGGCCTGTTTGGGGGTGTTATGCTTCTTGGCGGGTGGGTTGCCGGGTCTTGGGGCATTCCTGGGAAGGTCTAATACCGGGTAGAAGTGGTTTGGGACAAAATCCAGGCCGATTTTTTTTTGGGCTATTTCTGACATTTTGCTCTATGTAGCGTTTTCGGGGGCCTGTTTGGGGGGCTTCCTGGTGTTTGCGGGTGAGTTTCGTGGTGTGGGAGCACTGCTGGCTATATATACTTTACTTTGCAAGAGGTTTGAAGCAAATCCATGGTGGCTGAGGGGACTAGGGCCTAGCTGCAGAGCGCGCGCGGAGTGATTTGGGAAATTTGTGAAAAAGTGACTAAGTCCCCATTTTTGTACTTTTGCTCTTTGGCTGTTTGGGGGTCTTCTACTCGTTTTCTCCTGGGTTGACGGCTCTGGGGCCATTGCTGGGAAGCTCTAATACCGGATAAAAGTGTTTTGGACCAAATCCCAGGCGGAATTTTTTTTGTGTTTTTGATGACTTGCTTGCCTTTGAGGTGCTCTTAGGGGGGGTTCCGTCTGTTTGCGGGTGAGTTTCGTGGTCTGGGAGCACTGCTGGGACACTCTAATCTTGATTGCATTTGCTTTTCAGGAAATCCGTCGTGCCAACCCCGACTTATGGCCTAGCTACGCAGCGCGTTTGGACCGAAGGCCCAGAAATATTGCAAGTATGAGATTTTGCTTTTGGCCTGTTTTGGGGGTGTTACGCTTCTTGGCGGGTGGGTTGCCGGGTCTTGGGGCCATTCCTGGGAAGGTCTAATACCGGGTAGAAGTGGTTGGGACAAAATCCGCGCGGAAAAGCCTTTAGTTTTGGCACTTTTTGTAACTTAGGGTTTCGTTAGGGTTAGCCCTAGCAGCAGGATTGCATGTGTTTCGGGGTGTTCTAGATTTTTCAAACTGAGTTCTGGGGTCTTAGAGCACTCGTGAGAATGTGTAATTTTGGTTGCAAGTCATTTGAAGAAAATCCATGGTGGGAAAGGGGGATTTGGCATAGTTAAAGAAAGCCTTTGCCACTATTCTTAACTTAGGGTTCGTTAGGGTTAGCAGTATTTCTATTGCATGTGTTTGAGTGGGGGGGATTTCGAGTCTTGGAGCGATGCTGGCTATGGCTACTTTTGCTTGGTTGCTTGCAAGTGGTTTGAATGCAATCCACGGTGGGTAATGGGTAATTAGGGTACTTCGGCCTACTTTTACTTTCAAAGTAAGTTTTGTCACCAGTTTTCTGCTAGGCCTCGTTTTTTGAGATTTGATTGGGGGTCTTCTACATTTTTGCGACTGGCTTTAGTAAGGGTCTGGGTGGAAGCACTGCTAGGAAGATCTAATTTTGTTCTAAAACACAGTTTACAGTACACCTAGCTTGAGGGGCAAGATCCGATACATTAATTTGCCCATACATCCTTCAAAAGGTGACTCAGAGTACGCACTTTCAAAAACATTGTACTGTCTACTAGGAAAAACAAATTGTGACTTTTTGCACTCCACAGCCTACATGCCTTATATTTATTTATCAGTGGTGTTGTAATATTATATCACTTCCTGTTTTTCGTTGAATAATTACAGGCCGGGTTTCAGTCTCTGCAATGGGGAAAAAAGGATGGAGTCAGGCTTCACAGTAGCGAGCCACAATTCAGCATCAGGCAGGCAGTGGACAGGGTGTCTTCTGGTGACCAACATCGATGGACGAAGCGTCGGCTGCAATGGAGGAGTGCCGCTAATAGGAGGATTTTTTTTCTGCGGGCAACTTACTTACCACTTCCAACAGGACCACTACAACCACATAGATACAGTATCCCTTGCCTTTTTCTCTGACTGTGACTGCATTTCTTGGCTCTCTCTCTGCTTCTACATTGATCCCTTAACACATCACTTAGTCCACTCTATCACATCTGCACCACACATAGTCATTTGTAAGTGCTCCTACGTAATTCGCAAGTCGCAGCACGCCCCAGGCCGTAGAGGACTGGGATGGCCCCAATGATGAAGCATGTCACCAAGGGGCAACCCTGGTGAGTGAGGGGACACCTAGAAAAAAAGCAATTTCTCCTTTTCTATCTACTATACCTTCTGTCAGGTTACGCAGCCCCTAAGCGCCTACCGTACTATGAAACTACATTTCCCATGAGTAGGCGGGAGACTTGCAGACTATTTAGTGAGACTATATGAGAGTACCCTTGTATGTTAGGACAGCACTTCACTGATGCCTGTCTTGTCTTCTGTTACAGGTATCCTTTCCCTGCTGACCCTACCTTTACCCATCCCACATTTTTTATTTTAGTTTGTTATTTTTCTCCCCCGCCTAATGCCTCGAACACCCTGTGTTTACACTTCTGGGTGTTGGTGACATTTGGAAGTGGAACCATATTTGCATCGACTGGATCACGGGGAGTAAACCTGACACCTTCCAGACCAACCCCATTGAGTGTTGTTGTGAATGGATTTATAGTGACCAGCAAGGCTCTCAGGTATCTGGCTACAGAGACCTTATGTTGAATATAGTTATCAATATTTCCACCCACCCACGCCCTGTACTGTCGCATTCTTTCTTCCACAGTTGTCGAAAGTACTAATTACTTTTAACTGACATGCATGCAGTTACAGTAGTGTATGCACTTTCAAAGATTGATGGATAGGTTTGTACCCAAAGATTTGTTTATGTTCACAATTGTTCGTCCATGCTGTGCTACTTTTTCTTGTCTCCCAAAACCTTTCCCAAAAACCCCCGTACCCATCCATTTTTCAAACCCTAACCCTCTTCCCCGGGCTGTGTGGTTTTGATTGATGTGTGACTAAATTACAGCAATAAATCCACACACTTGCTGGGGAGGATAAGGTGATAGCAACAGGCTGGTGAAGAAATCCGATGATATATTCTTACTCTGCTTGACAAAGACCCATGGCTAATGTCAAAGAACTTCAACCGAATTAGTTATACTTTAACATTTGTTAGGCTACAACGTGGCACTGTTCTAGTGTACTTCTGTCACCTGCTATATTCTGTATTGTACCTTTGTATTGCTCAGGAGCACAAACCAGATTTCATTTTCTTTTTTTCATAGGCAAGCAACTGCCACTGTGTCACACCACTAGTACCACCGCTATGAGGAAATTTTATCCGCCCAGGATTGCCAACCTTATTTGCTGTTTCCCGTGGAGCCAGCCCTGGGCCTAGCCCTACTTGCAAACAGAAATTACAGGTAAGATAGGCGTTTGGTTGGAGGTAGTATAATGGAGTATTAGGAGAGACGAGAGATTTGATTGACGGTAGTACTACTAAAGTCCTAGGACTATTCAGGAAAACAAACTTACTGTTATGTTAAACCCCCACCCACCAGACTCAAAAGCAGTAAAAAACAGGTATGGTCAGATAAAGTTTCAAAAAGTATATTTTTATAGCCCTAACAAAAGAATCTCCCGCAAGACCCTCCCTAACCCCAACGATTGTCCTTCAAAAGTCCCCAAAAATCACAACTCCCAATTCCCACCCCCCAAAAGTCTCTAAAAAAGGGGCAAGGGACACTATGGCAGGGTGCTGTTGGAATTAGCAGCCAGGGCATCATGCTCCTTGCGGAGGGTGGCAAGTTCGAAGCGGAGGCCCTCCACCACGTTCTTATAATTATGGACCTCCTGCTCCAGGTAGGACAGTCTGAGGGATAAGCGGCGCCGGTGTGCCTTGCAATTCCTGTGAGGGGCAGCTGCTTTCTTTGCTGCTGGCGGTGGCGTTTGGCTTTGGTAGCCCGGCTCCGTACCGCTGGAGCACTGCGCTGGCTGGCAGCCCGCACGGAGGAGGAGGCAGCTGTCCCAGTGGACGTTGTTGTTGTTCCAGACTGCGTCTCCTCCTCCTCCAGGGCCACCAGCCGCCGATATTCAGCAACAGTGGCATCCAGCCTCCGTTGCCGGGCCATTCGAGCCTGCTCCTTCCTCCTTGATGGTGTCTTGGATTTGGAAGGAGCAACTACATGAAAAAAGAAAGACATAGTCTGTAACCAATGCTCCTTAAGATTAACACAAAATGATTGAGCAGAAAGTTGTCACAGTACAAGTAGCAAATTGAAAGCACAGTGCATAACTATTGAGGACAGTATCTATGTAACCTCCGACTTCTTCATCCTTGCTCTAACATTAGTGGGAGTTTAAGGAACAAATTCTACGAGCACTATGGACTTCTATTACAGTCGACTATGACAGTACACCACTCTTATTCTTCTTCTTCTCTCTTGTTTAGGACAATTGGTACGTTATCTTATGCAAGCCGGCATAATGCCAGCGCAGTGAACTTGCACCCGAGAAAAACAGACGCACACCATGGTGAGTGAGACAGACTTGCGTTACTGTACCGGTCCAGTACATGCAGGTGGTGAAGCTCTTACTTTTCTATTACGGGTGGCACTGAGAATACTCTGTTAAAAGGGCTACTGCTTAATTAATTTAGCTTTCACCCTACAGTGCAAATGAGTATTAGAAAAGGAAAATGAAGAAGCTAAATTATCTGATTATCTATCACTTCACATGGGATGTATTGATGACATATGGGATGACTTTAGGTGCTTTGCTTATTATTGAGTGAACAGTGATACCCCCACACATGAATGACGTACTACTACTAAACTAAAGTTATTAAGGGAGGTAGGGAGTGCCCACCGTAATAACTGGATATATGCTGTGCTTGCAGTTGCAATACAAACTACTGCTACTATTCATGGTAGTCTTTGGACAACGTTACAACTTCTTTTCCTTGCCTTTCCTACACTGGAACGGACGTGCGGGTGCGGTGTTACATGCTCTTCAAAGTAACACTTAGTTCATCCAGTGACCGTCTACTCTCTCTAGATTCACATATGCTATCTAAGAGTCAGATAGTACCATGAATGATCCAGGCATCCATCCATTCAAAGTATATTGCACACATACAGTTTCTGTCTCACCCACCCAGGCTGTTCTCCTTCCACCCATCCTTGCTTCATCATTCACCCAGCCATGCACCATACCATTTTCTTACCTTCCCAGCCACCTCGGGGACCAAGCAAACACATATCATTCTTCTTTGCCAGTCATCATTACATTTCTCGTGCTTCCACACTTACTTACACCCTTCTTTCGCTTTTCGTTCATCCCATCCATCAAGTTCACCTCAGATCTGATTGGGATTCTTCTCGCCAAAAACTTCACAGCTAAGTCGAAGTACATTTAGAGGAGGCTACTACCTGCTTTTTTTATAATACACCCGTGCAGAAAGCACACTCTGCAGTCTTCAATCTCAATGACTAAGGAATGTATAGCTTACCTCTGCCCGCCACCACCGTGTGAACCCTCACAGGCATGTCCTTTTCCGGCACTTGCACCGCCTCCTCCCCAGAGTTGTCCTCCTCGTCCAATGCCACCACCTCCGCGCTGGCCCCGTCTCCAGATGTTCCACCTACAAAGTACATTTAATAATGTTAGAATACACCACTCACTACTATATAATATTTGGTCTAGGAGGAAGAAAGAAATGTGAAAAAAGTGTACAATTTAATAATTTTTGACTGTCTACTCTAGAGTAAAAAGGTCCCTTTTTCCAGGGAAGGCTGTTGTCTTGCTGCACTTTTTGGCACAACTGATGAATGTTTGCTTTTTACTTTTTAACACGCACCACTTTTTCTCCTAACAGACAGAACCTTGACTTCTAAGAACACGAGCAGGATCAAGTTCAAACCAGGTGAGAGCTCGGCTCGACCACAAGAAATGTGTCCAATTAATCGTCAGCACTAAGCACTTTTCCATTTTCAGTTACACGTTCACTTTTATGACAAACTTGAATTTAATAAATGTGTTTACTTTTAATAAAGCTTTTAAACTTAAATAGAGTCTGTGGTTTTTGGTCATCCAGACTAGAGTGGATGAGCTAAAGGTTTTCGAATTTTTGCAAGCATGAGTCCGTGCCTCTGCCAT